>NC_079368.1:22657355-22844855 GCF_021018895.1 Seriola aureovittata
AGGAAATGTGGCACGTCGTGCTTCAACTGAAGGAGCTATAGAGGAAAGATATGTACTCTTCAACGTCATCATCACCATGGTCAAAATAATGTGCACTGATATTTGATCAGTTTTACTGAGTAAAGGAGATGTGGTGTTTACCTGTTTTTACCTCATTTAAGGAAGGCAAGAACGAATTCTGAAAGGGAGGAAATAAATGTTACAAGCTGAGCTTCATTTCCTACGCGGGAAATGGAAATCCAGAGTGAGACTGAAAACTTTCTAATTCAGCGTTCACTTATATAAGACTAAGCAGTGAGATGGATGGACACACTCACAGACTTGGCTCTGGGAACAGGAGGCTTCATCCTGCAGATAGGGGAGAATGTTAATTTTCATTGTATCTTTAGTACCATGAATTGACCGTGTGATGCCGCTATATATCGACCACATTTGCATTTTTCTGCAGAAACAAAGCAGCATCGTTGTCTGATTGGATCATGAAGCTTTACAGACGGTTATTTCATATTTAGTGCATATCACCATGTTTTGATTAGGTATTAGGATGAAAGCTGCTTTGACTCTGGTACAGATGCACGTACATGGGTATGGGAGATGGTACAAGTGCCGTCTTGGGAGATGGAGGCATCGGCCTCATCGGCCCTCGAGGGGGAGGATCGCAAGCTGAGGAGCAGGGAGAAAGGAAATCTTCATTTTTATCTTTCCATCATCTGGAAATGAAATCTCGTTGTGTTTTCATTTGAATATTTTGAAGTAACTGTTGCTGCTGGATTATCACTCACTCATCAAGCACACACAGAGCAAGTTCTTGTGAAGTGGGACTCAACCTACCTGCTGTTGGTTCTAAATATAGGTCATCATTATCTTCCTGAAAAACAAAATGATAAATATTATCCTGTCACGATAATGTACAGGAGCATATCTAACAAAATACATGGTGAAATGTGCCAGAAGTTGAGAAAGAATTCCTGGCTGACATGAGTCGCCTTATGTATTCAGCTTTTGGCATTATTTATATAAGATTTAATGTTCATGTATGTTTATTAAGGGGTAAATCTGCTCAGACTGTTTCAAGAGCTCTTTGAGAGCTCCCTCTTAGACCAGAGCCTTTTCTGCAAACTGTTTAACCATTTGCTATAAACCATCAGTTCCTTGGTGTAAGCATCTCTGACTGAACTAATGTTATATTGTCTTTTAGGCCCTGTAATAGGTCTCGGGCTGTGCTATCAAATTGTCTTTGAATCCTTCCCTCACCCAAGCAGAGTGCAGATAATCGACTGCTTAACTAGGCCTTACATCTACATTCTATGGGCGTATTACGAAACAATGGGCCCCTGGGAACAGACACATTATAGGTTCCCCTCGCACCTCCTACATAGGCCCAAGACCCTCAGACTGAAAGAAGTGCTGTCTGTAGTTATTTTACGCCTCATTCAGTGACATTTTACAGGAGTTATCTGCAGCATTTAGTTCACACCGGAGATGAAGAGAGGCTGCACATTTCTAAATAATACTACAACAAACTATACAAATTATTATAGACAAAGAAGAGAAACGTTGAAGGATTACATTTTCTTAAAGCTGTGCAGCTGTAATGAAGGGAAAAAAAGAAAGACAAATACTGGATTGGACATGGTTGGCAGATACTGAATATTAAAAAAATAAAAAAAACACATACACAATCAGGACATCTGCACTTTGACCTGAGCTCTGAGATTTTTCTACAAAAAAGTAGAAAAAAAAGCCACTTCACACAGATGCTCAGAGGCATTAGTCCTGTGAGCCTGTGCCCAGTAGACCTGTTCACTAATCCATGCCTGATTGGCCCAACTGGCTTAATAAGCAGTTTCATCTGAATGCCACGGCCTGCACAGTTGTCCAGCCACCGTGTCTGGTTTGATTTTGCAAATAGCCACTAATTAGCAACTTCTAATCATACTTCTGGTATGAGAGATTTTTCCACATTATGAATCATGTCCCCTGACCCTGAAAAAAAAGAAGAATAAAGCCAGTGAATTAAACTCACCTGTTCTTCATTTGGATCCAGATACACATCTGAAACGAAGAGAGAAAATCTGACAGTGATCAGCGCTGCGGCCTCTAGTGGTGGGGAAAGGCCTCAACAATTGTATATAAGTGACTACAATATGAAAAGGAGTTAACAATGCAAAGACTTTTACTTTTGGTTGGCTACTTAAAAATATTTTTATAGTACTGATTCTGTATTTCTATTAGTAGTATCATTTTGAAAAACCTTTACTTGTAACAGCATTAGGGTTATAGTTTCTTCACTGTGGTTTAAAAGTTCGGAGTATTTCTTACACCATTAGTTATAACATTCATTTATGCATCACTTTCAGTTTTCCAACATTGTCTTCTTAACTAAAGTTAGTTAGACTATTATGAAAGATTTGAGGTATTCAGGGTTTTTGCAACAGTGGGGCAAAGAGGAATATTCAAGCAGAGCATCTAAGCTAATTAGACTGTGACCTTTGACCTAAAGTTTCTGGATAACTGGGCAAAGTCAGAGGGTGTGGAAATAATCATCTCTTCATCTGAGACAACGTGAAGAGACAAGTTCCTCATCTTTGAGATTTCATTATTTTGGCAACACGTGAAGCACAAAGTGGCGATTGCTTTGTTGTTCTTGCAGATCACTTTGCAATCAGTTTGCTGATTAAGTTGAATTTCTGACACAGTCAAGGTGCAGTTCAATGGCAGCGCAGTGGGTGGCACTCTCTTCTTTGTTACTGCTGTTTAACTTACTGGTAATGACCCATTTCTGGTTGCATTTATTTATTCTGATTAAACTGCTGTTACTGCTGGAAACACTGAGCACAATATTTTCTTGACGTTGCACCGTGACATTTTTTTCCTGGGACAGATCTAGTAGACAACAGGTGCGCAGCGACAGCAAATGTAAATTCTTTCATGGCGTGAGTTTGACAAATGATTGTAATTCTGTAAATATAACATGACTAATAAAACAAATAAAGACATTCACCTGCCTCTCAGTCAATAGCCATTTATAGTCTGATGGATATGAAAGGCTTATTTGTGTAATTTGGTGGAAGTGATTACCGCACCTTCCTCGGTGTTGGACACAGGGACTGGAGCAGGAACAGACCGGACTGGTGGAGGAGGCATCATCTTGTTTCTCCCAGGCTTCTCAGTTCTGTCTATTTCAGGTGCTGGGAGGGAGAATGATGTAGTTGTAGCACACTGTAAATGCACTGTAGTTTGTGTAGTTGCAAATGAATGCAGATGAATAACTCACGTTTCCTGGTGTTGGCTTCATAGCTGAAAACATTGGCCCGTTGCAGAGGTTTCTGAATAACAGGGGTGAGATCACTTCATTAGAAACATTAAATGTAACATTTCAAACACTCTTGAAATCTCTTGACAGAGGCAGAGACACACAGACGAGTTACCAAAGCTTTTCCCGCCCTGGGTGGAGGAGCGGCTTGCCTCTGTGGAACAGCAGGGCTGGACGTCCTCTCTGCACAAAGTTGCATCAGTTAACAGAAGTTTAGAGAAAAGGTCAGTTTTATATTGCCTTATGTATCAACAGCTCTTTGAACTGTTTATACCCTAACCCTATTAGCCGTGGTGACTCAGTGCAATGATGTTACCCAGATAAACATTTTCCTCCACTTGTCTCTGTGGGACTTTCATAGCCGGACGCTCACAAGGAGGTGCTTCATACATATCGCCTTCCTCGTCATCCTGCCATAAGAGAGTACGAATACGAAGCTGCTTTAAAGGTGCATGCATGTTGAATATTAAGAATTTCATTACATCAATTCTGAGACAGTAGTATGGGTGTTTCAGTCGAGTGAGACCATAGCTAAAATTGCTGGAAGCCTTATGTCTGCATTTTACAGTATATTGTGCACAGCGGTGTAAAATTGTCCAGGAAATCTGCTGGAGTCAGTGAAAGGCCAAAGAAAAAAAAAAATTCTGATTAATTTAGATGAAAAAAAAAGTAATCCTCTTCAGGGTGAACGCAGCAATAAGGTATTCACCAAAAAAAAAAAGAAGCAGCAGAGCTAATGGGAAATGCATGGATGGATTATGAGACAATGGGCCGGTGGGCACAGACATGTAAAAGTCCCCAACCCTTCCTGAGGAGGAACAAATCCAGTCTGAAACAGAGGTTCTACTTGTTCTACGTCTCTTTGAAGTCCTTTGTGTTTCTTTGAATTCATTTGGTGTCTTTTTGTGGTTGTTTTATGTCTCTTTGTAATGGTTTTATTGACTTTCAGCAATGCATCCATCCACGGGGACATGTGGTAACAATATCATATAGAGATGTTTAAAAATGCCACATGTAGCACCTTTAAAAGCAACCTGTAGAAGCACAGATTCAGGAACTTGTGGTCTTTCTACTTACAAACTCATCTTGTGGCCACCCAAACCCTGCATTGTTATCTGAAACAGATTAAAAATGAGACACTGACAGATAATAAATGCAGTGATCCAGTGAAGAAAGAAAAAAACAGGAGGAATCAAAACATTTTCCCTTCATTTTACCGTGAGGTTAAATCTCACCTGTTCTTTTAGGTGGCGCCGGAGGTCCACTGTGTCTGAGGGAAAGAGGGGAGGTGAGATTGTGCAGGGGCATTTTGTTTCATGAATAACACATCAACAGCAAAACCAATAAGGTTTTACTGATACTGATTATACTTACAGGTTCTTCAGTTTTCCAAAAAAGCTCTGAAAAACACAGAGACCTCAGAATTAACAGACAAAATGCTCTTAGCTGCATGCCTGGCTAGAAATCATTTCATTTTTATCAGCTTCATCATCAAGCCTGAGTCAGTGGCTGCTTTTTTTGGGGAGAGTCACACAACAACAATAAAACTTTATTTTAACACCCTATGTAGGACTTCTACTCACTGCAGTTGAGAGGGAAACGTTGTACCTTTTACATGTTCTAGATTTATTTGATATCCTTACTGTAGTTACTAAATACTTTACAGATTGAGATTAATACAACATGATGTGTTATATGTGAAATCAATATAAGAGACTTGACTCCCAGAGGGAAATTCACAAGCTCTCCAGCAGCATATAAAGATATTAAAATTAGCCACACATTTATCTGCTGCAACATTTACATTACACTTACCTACATTTACACTATTCTGCAAAATAGTACTTTTACCAATGACACTTTAAGATTATATTGATGGTACTACTTTTTTTAGTAACAATTTGAATGCAGGACTTTTACTCGTAACAGAGTATTTCTACACTGAGGTGTCACTACTTTTACTTGGGTTTAAGATCCGAGTTCTTTTCCTGCCACTGATTATTTGTACATATAGTTCTAATAAATGTTAATCTCATTATGTCCTTATCTCTCTGACTTTTAATTGTTGCTGCTGTCCATTCAAACTCAAAGCTGTTTTGAACTCCTGAACATTACCAGTGAAATCACAGAAACGTACATGTGCAGGGATGTGATGTGAGATAAATATAAACTTTGAAACGAAATCAGACAGTGGAGTGACAGTGGCTCTGTTTTCCCCACAGTGCCAGGCAGCCATGGAGGAAGTGTTGATGTAAAGTAAATGATTACAGACAAACAGAAAGGGAGTGAGGAAGGACCTGCAGAGTTTCCATCTCTCACACACTCGGGCACCGAATGTCAGGAAACGGTTGCTTTTCTGTTGATGAATTATGATCAGGTTAGAGGAGATAAAAGAGAACTGTGCTGCCATTTCTGCTATTTATGACCTTTACCTCACACAGTCACTCCAAATATATCTGCATTTTAAGGTTGGATCAAGTTACAGTGACAGTGAAGTTCTGCTTAGTCTCAAACACAGAGTTGAACTGCTACGAGCTGTAACATCTCCGTGATAGGAAATTTATTAAACACCACCTGTAAAGTGAAAAGTGTTGTCAGTGGCTCAGAGAGCGAACAGCAGGAAAAAGGAAAAAGTGCCGTGACCATGAAGTGAAATCTGATGCAAACGAGGAGAAGACACACTGAGCCATAGACAATAGAAATAGTGTTTCTGTGTTATCACAAGCAATTATTTTAGATAGGAATGAATATGAACCACTATAGTATTTCATTTTTATGCTTCACAGATAATCAGATACTATATGTGCTGAAAATCAGTTATCAAACTCCACTGAATGTAATAAAGTATTTTTCAGTTATCGGTTAAGGTCATCGCTTCTATCTAGATCTATACCTCTATTTCGTAATGTTTAATCTGGTATGTTTTCATGTGAACACACAGGGAAGTCCTCCAACCACAAAACATTTATCTGCATGAACTCCTGACACTAGATGAAGGGAAACTGAACACTTATCAGACCAGAAAAAAAATGGTCATAGGAGACTGTTAAAGCTGTTTTCCTAAGATAAGATTTTTGTGTTACCAAAACCCATCTGTAGTTAGATATCACTTATACACAATATCTTTGTATGGTGTAGGTTTAATGGTGCCAAATAGGGTATTGAGTGAAAACTATATGAGGAAGCAGGTAACGTTCAGATCTCATTGTGAACTAAAACATTTTTTCTGTAAGACGCAGGAGTTTTTGAGAAATTTGCACCAACAGAATTAAAACTACAGAAAGATCAGCACCAAACATGAGAGACACGCAGCCTGACAGTAAGTTGGTTTCTCCCTGCCTGAAACATCACAGACTGAAACCTAGCAGCAGCACCTCTGAGTGAACAACAGCACAAACTACTGCGTGGCCATGTTTGCTGTAAAAGAGTCTGAAATGTATTATGATAAAAGTGACACCACTGGCATGAAAAGTAACAACAGCTGACAACAAACAAAATGGGAAGCTTGACATGCCACATACAAGAACGTAGAAGTGACGCTATTTGGTCTGAAATAAACATGTGTGTGTACATATGTATGATTTCCAATTTATTTGAATTAAAACTTTAACATCTGTGACAAAAAAGCAGATACTGCTTAATCTAAATCTCACACAAAACTTCATTAATGTGCAAGATGTAACTCACACAACAAAAATAACACCGGTACCACACCTGTGAATTTATCATGTATGTACCAACTGTGTTTCAATTTTATAGACAAAATCCTGGTTAAATGCACTTAAACATGTTTGATTAAACTTTGATAACTTTAACATCAGGTAAGAAACTGATTTTATGGAGGTCTGTTGAACAGAGAGAACACACAAAGGGACGATTAACACACTTTCTGAGAACTTACCGATGATTGTAGGTGTGTTTACTTTAACATTTTTTACTGTTTGCCTTCACATTCCCACACAATCACAACTTTAACAGTGCAGCTGCTGAAATAAGTAACTACACTGAAGGTTTACAGAGCACTCAGTTGCTCCAACACAGAAACTCGACCATCGACAACACCTACTCACTTCCTCCTCATTCCACTCACAGTTACCGGACTATAAACCAAAGTGTGACAAAAATAAAATAGTACTTTACCATTGTCATGATTTTTGGTCGATTCTCACAGCTCAAGTCATGAGGAAATGTCTTTGTTTCGGTTCTTGGATGCAAATGGTTTTAAAGATTGAAAGCGAGCGATACAGAGAGAATGTGAAGAGCAGCTCTAACTGATCTCATTTGCATTTCCTACCTGTGTCAGTCAGACAGCTTCACCTGCTGCTCTCTACCTTTAATAGAGCTGCAGCCAATGCACAGCTCAAACACGGCTCTGAATTTCCCTACTGCAAATGGTCCAGTAACCAATTAGAATTTATATCATTTGATACAACTGGAAAATAACATCTCCTTTGTACTCCAGCCTCCATCAAAAGGGGAAATGAATTATTAACTCTTGATACGCACACCAGGCACCAATGGAGTTATTAATAAGTTGTCAAAGAATCCAAACAGGGCTTATTGTATTTTACACCTATTAAAACTACAAAAAGTGAAGTGATTACAATCCCAGAGTGTGTGAAGAGCACATACAAACTGAAACTATCTGCTACAGGTAGCCTATTCAGTTGCCAGTTTATTAGGTACACCTAGCTGCAGTTCAACAACATCACAAAGTGCAGCCTCCAAAATGACCAGACAGTTGAATCAACGCTTCTCTAAATCAATCCCAACAAAAAATTCAACCCTCATGAAGGGAAGATCTATTGCAGGACTGTTGTTTTAGACTGAAACTGAGTGTAGGTTTTAATACTAACTCAATAAGTTTCCTTTTTGGCAACAAGATAACTTATTATTTATCACCAGATAATGTCCCCACAGTTAATTACTTGTAGAAGTAAAGTCAGTCTTTTTGCTTTTAGAAATGATCACATGTAGATCACATTTGTAGTTCAACAATAGATCACTGGAGTCCAAGAGTCTCTCTTTATAAAAGCACAGTAATTACATTACATTTGAATCCTAGTTATGCTGTTGTTTGAATATTCTGATAACACTTTATAACTTTATGTTCTTTGTTTGCATGTTTTTCTGTGTTTTGGTAATGAGCATGGTTGATTAGGAAGACTGTGACTGTGATTGCCATGTTTTAATGGATGAGCAGATTGAATCTTGACATTGAACTTTCAAATTAGTGAAACGTCTTACTGTTTCTTAATTTATATCCTTTTTCTGAGAATGAGATCCTGCAGCTGACTTTGGGAGAGCTGATATCTGAGGGAATGTTGAAACAAAAATGTTGTGATAAAAAATATTAACTCAACCATGTTAACATTTCCAACACGCTGACAGCATTTCCAGCTCAGTCTCTTCAGTCATGAGCCAGGAATGTGCTTGGTGAAACTGGATTTCATTCAGAGGCTGATAAACTGAGCCTTAGTTATCCTTGAGCTGCCATGGTGAAACTTATTCATCAGCAATTTACCTAAGACAATAAAATTCCACAAGTTCAAAAGGCATGAAGCATTAGGAGATTTATTCCAAATATTATTTATTGACAAAGGAGTATGTGATTATAATGACAGTCACAATAAATTATTAAGCTACAGTAAATAACGTATTAAAGCCTTATAAAATACACATAAATATTAACTTAGCTCAAAACATCTTAAACCCAGTTTCCCTTGAGAGTCTATCACAGAACAAAGTGAGTTTGTTAAGCTTTGCAGTCGATAAGCAGTTTAATGTAGAACAGATAAATCAGCCCCCTGTCATTTTCAATCAATAATTAGACAATATAAATGTTATATACATACTGGGCTCAACCCAGGTGTGTGGTGGAGAAGTGCTCTGCAAATCCAGTGGGAAATAAAAAAACAAAAAACAATGAGAATGACTCTAAAATCTCTCAAATCTATTTGCCATCTACAAGACGGCCGGGAGCAAAAGGAGAGAAAACTGCAAAAATAAGCAGAATCTGAACCAGCAGATACGTTTGACGGTCTGCAGCCCCTCGAGCCCCAAAGAGAGTAAATGCATGAACGTTTCCCATTAAAAGTAATTAAGCCAACAGCACCTGATATCTAAAAGCCACGTCTGTGACACAGTCTTTGCACAAAACTTTTTTTTTTTTTTAAATGCTTACTTATGACTTACAGTACTGTGCAAACTGCACTGTTTTGACTGAGTATTCTTCTGGATTAAAAGTGCTTCTGACATGAAGCCTACCACTGTGACTTCTTCCTATGAACCAGCATGAAGCCAACCAGGTCCTCCAGTTTGGTGGAGGCAGTACTGAGAAAACACATTAAAGCTTTGTACGCATGAAAAGATCAGAAATATTATTGCGATCAACATGGCCAGAAGGAGGAAAAGGAGTTGGTTCTGTGCTCCTGTCCATATAAATTGTCCCATCTGACACAGTAAGGAACAGAAAACTGGAGAACATGGAGCTACATCATGCATGAAAACTCATGACTTGAAGTCCCTCTCGTGCATCTCTGTAGGAGTGGTCCTGCTGGTTTAAAACCTCCATCAGTTTGGATTTAGATCAACAGATAAACAAGAGTCCTGAGAGTCCTGTGGACCTCCTTGTCTATCTTCTCAATGATAAACGTGATACCCATTGTGCTTATGGGCAAGGCAATCCAACAACATCTTCTTTGCAGTCTCTCTTACTTTAGATCGGATTTGCCTTAATTTTGTCGTTGATCCAGTCGATGTAATTGGTGACACGGGTATAGACCCCAGGCTTATCCTTGTGCCCACAGCCGTCGCCCCAGCTGATCACACCCATCAGAGTCATCCTGTCATTGTTCCGACAGACGAGTGGGCCGCCAGAGTCTCCCTGTGGGTGAAGTAAAAGAAAAAAATTCAGAGAAGGGAAAAATGAGATTTGAGTAATGTTAACAGCTTTAATTTAATGAGGAAGCGCAATGTAAAAAAATAAGCGTTCTCACCTTGCAGGCGTCGTCAAGCCCGCGGGTGTCACCTGCACACAGCATGTTGGGGGTCACCAGGTGTCCAGACAGCACATCTGGGATGCAGCGCTCGTTGGGCCACAGGCGAACATAACCTCTCTTAACACGCTCTGAGTACTCTGCAGTAACTGTGGAGAGAGTTTCAGTGAATACTTGAGCATCTCCAATCAAAAAATAAATCAATTAAAGGTTTGGGGAAAAGCGTGCTTACACTGCCCTCTGCTGGTCCAGTCAATTAAGTGTAATTTTGCACAGTAGCAGTGAAAAATGAGAGAATGCCATGAATTAGTTGGGAGATTTTCTTACATTCTTTGTCTTTTCCGTAGCCTGAGATCTCACACTCGGTCCAGCTGGGCAGCACCAGCCCAGATTCAGGCAGACACACCGGAAGAACCTCTGGAGAGTTCACAGCACAGATGCCGACGTCCGTCTTCAGCTTCAAGATGGCTGCAAGTGGAAAGTGACCACAGGAAAGTCAGGGTGATGCACTGGGAGACTGTGGGATGATGACTGAAGGATGATTTTAAGTATTAACAAGCATATGCTGCCCACTTAAGGTTCATCACTGCTGAAGGAAAACATGGCAAAGATTATATGCTTAATGTTCACTCACCGATGTCATTGTCAAATGATTCGTTGTCAAATTTCTCATGGATCCAGTACTTCTCAACCTTGAAAATCTGCTCACTGCTGGAATTCTGTTTCCGAAACGTTCTTCCCAAAATCACTTCCAATTTTTCTGCTTTATCTCTGAAAAAAAGAAAGGGAATATGTTTGTATGCTGCATAGCAAACATTTGAAATCATGTATTTTGTGTGTGTGTGTGTGTGTGTGTGTGTGTGTGTGTGTGTGTGTGTGTGTGAGTGTGTGTGCACGATTGAAGGATGTGAGTTTCTCCTACCTTAGCTCGAAGCAATGTGCAGCGGACAGGACCCAACAGGAGTCGATGAGGACTCCTCCACATCGGTGAAAGTGCTGTTTACTACGGGCCTGGTAAACATTAATGGCCGCCTGCCACGGCTGGTCTGTGATGTCGCTCTCTCTGCCCCCAAATATGCGGTACTCCGGGCGATTCAGGGAGTTGTCCGAACGCTGGCCACATGTTGCTACAGAAAGGATAGGTTGCAGGATGATTGTTAAATAAACATAAACACCAAACACGTCAGAGGAAATGGACTCTGGGTGATTTTCATTGGATGTGAGGATGTCCAACCTCTGTTGTTGTTAGAGGTGGGGGCACGTGGGTCGAGAGTGGTGATGATAGAGGGACGTCTCACTGAAAAAGAGGCGACAAGTTTTGGGAAGTCTGTTAGCACACTGCTGCACTGAAGATTTTAGTTCCAGGTAGCTGATCAGTTGTGATAATATTACTTCTATACTTCAACATTGCTGCAAAATGAAACAATGGAAATAAGGGTACTCACAGCATTTAGGTATGTCACACAGCTCCCAGGTCAGCTGCATGTTCTTGTAGGTGTGACACCAAGGACCTGCATCACCATCTGGATTCCTGTTGAATGAAGGAAGAAGAAATGCAATGAAAACCTGAGTTATTCTGCATTATATTATGCAGCCTCTGATGTGTGTTAGTTTGATCATATTGTGTGCGTTGGCATATCTACCTGCAGAAGCTGTGGCTGCCAAGCCCTAGCTCCAATGCATCAGATCTCCAAGCATTGTTGCGCTTACGCTTGAGAGCAGGAGAGTCCCATGGGAGACAACGAGAGCCGCTCTTTGTAACAGATTTTGTGCCTCTGTAGGACTGACCAGAGCCCAGAACACATTGTTGGTTCTTATCTGCTCCAAAACACAGAGAAAAAAGTATTTAAGCAAGTGTTTAAGCGATTAAGTATGTAATTGCTTGTATTTCAGTTTACTGAATATTAACTTCTTGTAAAACTGTACCTTCTGGACATTTGGGCAGAGAACAGAACTCCCACACGATCTGAGTGCCTTTATAGATGTAACACCAAGTAGTGCTGTCATTGTCAGGGTTCCTGATAGGGACAAAGAAAGGCAAGGACAGTGAGTAAATATCTTCACTGCTCACATAAATGATGAACAATTGCATCGTAAATAAAAGAGTTTTAAAGTACATCATCCTAACAAGGTTTTGCTAAATTAGACAGATTATCACATCGTCCAGTTCTTCACTTTTTTTCCTGCCTTCTTTCTCGCCAAGTCATCAATTCACCTGTTATTCCATATCCCATATCCATAACCCCTATAATCCTTTGCTTGCGCCTCTCAAAGTAAGACACATTCAGGGGCTAATGCATCATTCCCGCAGGGTCGACTAAAACTTGACCAGTATGTTTTGGGTTATCAGATCCCCTTCTCAGTTGAATGGACCCAATGAACATTTGCAATTCAACACATTACACTTGTCATATACCTGCAGAAGTTGTGATTGCCGAGTCCAAGACTGGTGGCGTCCACTTTCCTAGCCGTGAACCTCTTTCCTCTCAGAGACGTTGCGTTCCAGTTGATGCACTCTGCTCCTGTATAGGTGATACTCCATGTCCCACGGTACCCTACACCATGCCCCGCAACACACTTCTCATTGGTGTCTGTTGGAGAAAGGGACAAAGTTAAATTGAATATAGTGTCAGTTATTTATAGCTGAGACTGGAATCACTCTAATAACTGATACAGTTCATTTATTATGACACAATAAAACACATATTGGATCTGGAGAGACTTAAGCCGTTGAAAATATTTGGGAAAATTATGAAAACATTGTTATTTCTTATACAAGACATTAAACTCACAACTTGTGTCCTAATGGCATTTATATCATTGTTTTCCAATTAGTGGTTTAAAGCAATGGCCAAACAGAAAGTATGCAATCAGATTTATTGAGTCTGGCCACTCTTAACTCATTACTCTTTGGCTGAAATCACTTCACTGTGACCACTGGCGTTCACATAATTATCCCACTGGGAGGGTGGGGCGTCCCTAAAGCCTCAAGGAGTCACCCGCAGAAACGCAAACATTCATAGCCCAGAATGTGTTTCCATTGTTTATGATCCTTTCTTCTTCTCTCCAAACCACAGGCCCATGACACCTCTGTATGAGTCACACAGTCAGACTGTGACCTTATCAAGACTCACTAACAAGTTTGTAGAACGTTTTAATTAATGTTGGACACCATGTTATGGACATGGCTGCGTTTATTGCTGCTTTAAAGTAAAACACTAAATTGGAAAAGTGAATATTTGGGTTTTGGACTGTTGGTAGGACAAAATAAGATGTCACGCTGCATGCTGGGAAACTATCACGATTTTCTCACATTTCGCAGAAAAAAAAATTTAACAATTAAATGAGAAAAATATGTGAATTAATAAAAAAATAATTGTGAGCTATATTAAAAAGATAATTTTGTACTTACTGATCTCACATCGAGGCCCAGTGAAGCCTGCGGGACACTGGCAAATGTAATCTGAGGTGTATACAGCCTCCTTACAGGTTCCACCGTTGTAACAATGAGACACGTAGCAATCTGTAAAGGACAGACAGATCCAGTTAGTCAGTCATACATCATCCAGCTCTTCAGCCCACAAACAATTAGAATAATCAGAATCTGATTGATTGGCCATGACCACTTGCGTAGACAGAGAATTAAATCTGTGAGTTTGGCCTCATGTGTCACACTTGACGTAAAAACATGGAGTAGTATGTCGTAGTAAGGTCTGTGTGCATCCTGACTCTCTTCTTACTAGGAAACGTCGTCATTGCTTCACTTTTAAATATATCATGCCGTTGCCAAGGGGTTTTTCCCAGAGCAGAGCTGGATTTATGCCATCACCAGTCCTGTTTGTCATTTGTTATTTCAACTTTTCCTAAAGGCTAGCGTTCCGAATAACAGCACCCCACTCGCTGTCAGTGGTGTGAGCTCACAGACGGTGCAGACTGAAAATGTGGTTGTAATTTGTCTGAGGGAGGGGCAATCATGCTTCGCAGAATTCGTCAATGGGGGTGAAAGTGCGCATGAGGGCCGGGCTGGCAAGAGTATTTCAGACTAAACTACACCCACTCAAAAAACACAGAAAGCCAACAGCTCTTCATTTGGATGCACTGAAATAACAGAGATTTGGACACATGAACGTGCAGAGCCAACAGAAAATAATCATCTGAGGTTGTCACAGAAAGTTAGAGGTAAAATGAAGCTATAATGAAAGAGGTTAGGGAGGGAAGGCAAGCAGGTTGACAGGCAAATTAACAAACAGGATTATATTCTGCTCTAAAAAAAAAAGTCTGACAAGAAACTAAGACAAGAAAAATCAGCCAGTCCATATGTGTTTGTGTGTCTGTGCATTCATATCACACTCACTGATGACGGGCACAACATGACAAAGCTCTCGTCCTCTGAATGCACAACGGCAATACTCCACACGCTGTCCCTTCCATCGCAGCCAAGTGTCCCCATAACTACGCACTGCCGATAGCTCACTATCCACACAACGTGCTGAGAAAACACACACACACACACACACACAAACACAAACAATAAGTATACAGCCGATCAAACAGGAAGACACAGGCAAACTGAATCACTGTCACATATAAAAGGAGTTACAAGCATGAAGGTACAAAAAGGGGAGGGACACATGACAAACACATGAATGACTACAGAGAATTAAAAGAACATGAGGAAGATGAGGATGGTGATGGTGTGATTAGGGAAGAAAAAGTGTGATGGGGCTCACAGGACGTGTCAAAGGAAGGTGAAGACTTCTGGACATGAACAATCAAAAGCGTCCCTCTAGCTGGCTGCCTGACAGGCTCACCTCTGTAAAAACGAGTCCCTCTCTTAGTGCGGAGCAGCTCCACCTGCAACAGGAAAGACGAGTTAAACACAGAGCGGCAGCGGATGGGAACTGGTTGCATGGTCCTGGTTTCCAGCCGAGGTAGCCAGTGATTTTATTTCATTTCTTCAGGATACTGTGAAAATAAACTTGCACAGGCTTGGAACTTTCTGCACAAATAATCCACCCTAGTCAGCATTTAGCTGCCTTTAAGTTTGACTCAAACATCACGTGTTGGCACACACAGTACAGTAGTGCTCCAATAACAGAGATTTTAAACTGGGCTGCAGGACAGCAGTGAGTTTATGAGTTTATTGTTTCAAAATCAGTTCAAATACAGTTAACATTTTTCCATTTAAAATATTGCTGTTCAGCAGCTGACTCTAAAGTCTCGGATGTTGAAGTTTTAGGCAAACCAGTCAATGATCAAAGCTGCAATGCAACAAACACATAAATGCAACAATATTAAACAGACTAAATGTTTGCTCAGATGGATTATAAACCATAAGAATTGAAATGCATCAAGACAAGTGTGCAGGATTTGCAGTTATTGGGCTGGAGCATGCAAAACCACTCATCTGGTCTCTCACTGACAAGGAGTGCAGTACTTACATTGCCCGCTAGGCTGCAGCAGAGAGCAGAAAGGAGACTTAATAGCCCAAGTAGTCGGATCATGTCTTCAACTCAAGTGGTCTTCGATCTGCAGGAAGTAGAATATAAATACATGTTTAATACACATGTAAGCAGTGATACCATGAGAAGCTGTGTGTGGGGAAAAGCAAAGACCAGAGACCACAATTATAATAATCATAAGACCAATCAGATTCTGGTCATGCAATATATAACATAATATAATATAATATAATATAAAAATGATCAGTGATCAAGCTGTGAATAGTGAGAACACTGACCATTTATTTCCTGCAACCTCACACACACACACACACACACACACACACACAAAAGCTGAAAACATTGGCAACTGTGTACAGTGGGGCGACTTGAAAAAAAAATCCATACAGGCATTTCAATGTTACATGTCTTTCGGTATAAATCTTTTGTCTTTGTAAATACTGAGCCAACAATCGCAGGAAAAAGATCAGCACTGGTCACCTTCTCCAAGCGGTGCTGTCTCTCTGCTCAGCTTCCTTCCTCCATCCCTATGCCTTTCCTCTGAAAATCGACCTTTGGGGTGAGGGACACCGTTTGGGAGGAAAGGGTGGGCAAGGTGGGGTGCTTATGGGAAACGGGAGGTCATTTCTAGTTCCTTGAAGTTGTGTTGACAGGAAGTTGTAACAGCCTGTGCTTAACAGTCTGATGGGGGAGAGTGAATGGGTTCCACAAGCTTGTGCTGTGTTCATCACAGAAGCCCAATCCCACAACTTACTTACATCCACATAGCCGTATAACCAATCCACTTATCATTATTCATCTATTTCTTCCCACTGGGACTAAACAGGAAGCAGATTATCTTTATGCCAAACATGAGACGCTGATAACTCCATCAGACAACACAATCCGCACAACCCTGGTGTGATGAAAGGCAGCATGCACAAGCAAAAAGTTTCTGCAACATACTGGCAGCATCTCTTCCCTAACAGAGAAAAGCAGCAGCTGTAGGAGGATAAAGTGACTTAGGACTTTAAGGGGGGGGGGGGCAGAAGGGAGGCCTGGTGCACGAAAAAGTGTCTAAACTCGTATTTCCCTTTTATACTTCTAGACTACAGAAAGATGTGGGTATCAGATTTGTTCCTCTTCTCTGTTTTAAAGGAAACATATTGTGAAGAAAGGAGGTACAGAGGAGAGCGCTTGTTGCTCCTCAGTCAAGTGTGAGTAAACATGAGTCACAAAAGAAGGAGGGGGGTGGAGGGTGGGGGGTGGGGCAGGACGGGGGGGCAGAAGGGGAAAATGGGGAAGAGAAGAAAGTTGCACACAATCAGGACTGGAATGTAAAAATGGCCTAAAAATAAAGAACTTCCAAGCTGCTTTGAAAATAATCTTGAGGAACTTCTACAGACACATGCACGCAAAGAACCAGACATACAAGCAGTAATCATCCGCATACAGGCCTGCACCGACTCTTCTATTCTTGTGTAAGTCTTTATACTCTCCTCTCTGTCGGCTCGGTCTCCACTGACTCACGTTCTGTGGTTGGCTGAGTTAATAGAAAACAGCACTGTGTTTTGATATATCAGCAAGGTATGTGGTGTGTAGTTGCCAGTGTTAGCTGGCAACCACACACACATACATGCATACTCTCACACACACACACACACACACACACACACATACCTGCACAAAGTGCTCAGGACCGTGGAGCTAATCAAACACCTACACAAAGATTTACTGCTCATTCCGCTCATTGTTCATAGGAACAAAGACCCCCTGCACCCCATCCCAGGACTTCACTTTTAAAACACAGACACACACGTATTCACACACTCACCATTAAGAGGACAGGTCCCTTGAAAACTGTCCTTGCGTCAGACTAATAGAAACCCTGTTGTCCTTCACTTTCCCCCTCCAACTGAGCCTCACTGGCAGGGTGACAACAACACTAGTTTCCTTTTTGTTTCCTTTGTGCAGCTGTTCAGTCACCCCTCTCTCAAGCCCTGTCAGCTAAAAACACGTGCTTCCTGCCAGTACATATCAGCACACGCACGCACAAAAACATACACCAACACGCACTCATCAGACATGAACATATGTGTATCCCACCCTGTTAAAAGTCTGTGGTATCTGAGATGCAGAGGCCCTGTTTGGATGCCATCATTTCTGCTACTTTGACAATACCACAATGTAACTAGCCTGATTAATACATATGACACAGACCATAAACACACAAAATGAACATGTATATGACAAACTCTCACTTACAGGATACAGAGTTCAAACTTTTATATACAATGTAACTACCAAAAAACTTGCATTTATCTGACTCCCAGAATCCCTTATTTGCTTTGACTGTATTACGTTATATTTGATGTGATTTCTGTTACAAAATGCATTTTATTGGAATTCTGAACATTTCAAATATGACAGCTCATTACAGAACAGTCATGCAAAATGATCAGGTGCAACAACAAAAAATACCTCTTACTTACTCATGTCATGCTAATTTGGTAACCCTGTTCTGTCCACATAGCAGACAAAGGTCAAAATCTAGAATGATTAAAAAGAGCATCATAACTAACAAAAAACATAAGCAACTATTCAGTTAACTCCTTACATATTCTTCCCCCCATTAAGTAGAATGAGATAAAATCCAAACTTTGATCACTATAACAGCTGGTCTTTTTTCTGGAAGGGTTACAGCCAAGATTGATGTCTCACTCTGCTTGTAGGGACTGGAGCTATAGAAATGTTGACTGACAGTAAGATAGAGGAATTAGTTCATGAGCAAGCCGCTCTTAAAACGGGAGCAAGACACCGACGTCTCACAGGCGCTGATGGGGTTAAAGCATTCGTCAGTTACACCCAATGTGTTATTAGTTGAAACATGCACAGCCACATATGCAGCCTGAGGAGTGTGATTCCCCTAGTAGGTCAAATATGAATGGAAGAAATGAAAACATCTTTACAGTAGCAGCAGCCAGACTATGAGTCAGCAGCAGCTTCCTAACAACAATTTGCAGATGCACAAGTTTAGTGCATCCACTTTAGATCCATCCAAGATAATAAGGTAGACACACATAAACAAACTCTTACACACAAGAATTTATGTCCAGAGCGGAGAGCTTTGAACTGTTTTCTTCCACCAAAGTTATTCATTTCCTATTTGTGCGCAGTTTCAGTGTATTTAGTGGAACTGCTTTTCAAGTGCTGACCACAGTCTTCTACATTTAGCGGTGAGTTCACTGGACCATTAGCGAGGATGTGTAATGATGATGGCGTGCTGAGGTTGTAGAGGTCTGAGATGACACATTTTTTGTTTTCCAGCAACAAGACCAGAATGTCCAAGTCTAAAGCGGTGAGAACGGTTAAGACTGTGTGCAGGGAGCATAGTTGCATCTACCTGTGAAGTTCAAATTATGGTTCAGTGTGCACTTTAAAGCATCTCTGAGGCTCCTCTGCCTGTATCTCCTATGCAAATGTCAGAACTGATACCAAAAAGAGCTTGCATTGGGTGGACTGCCAACACTGGGACCCAGGGGAGGAAATGGCACAGGACACACCTTTGCAATGCACTTTGGCACTTTTATGGTCTTATTTACTTTGGCACTGAAGTCAGGGTTCATAAAAATATTTCTTAGAAATCTAAACATGGCTGGATTGTGAACAGCATTCCCAT
The DNA here is from genome assembly GCF_021018895.1 of Seriola aureovittata. Classification (NCBI taxonomy): domain Eukaryota; kingdom Metazoa; phylum Chordata; class Actinopteri; order Carangiformes; family Carangidae; genus Seriola; species Seriola aureovittata. The sequence goes on from NC_079368.1 coordinate 22,676,790, forward strand.
TCTCTTGTCACGGCACGCTGGCAGTGTCCGTTTCCGGAAGTAAATCTGAACATCATAACGTGTTTTTGAACTGGTTTGACCTGCTGGGATCCCTTAACCTGTATTCAACCTTTTACAATAGCTTTTACAATAGCTTCAGTTTAGGTGTTGTTCCTTCATTTAAAAAGGTTTGCATGTGTGTAGCATGTTTGCTGATGATGTGCTACGTGATGTCATCTTGATAAGCAAGTTACTCAGAGGGCATTATGCATTCTTTACTCAGGGGATTTTCGGCCAGACTTCAATTAACCAGCTGTGATCCGGCTCTGTAAAGTCTCGCAGAACAGAGAGCTGCATTGTTACCCTCCAGCTTCCTTCTGTGCACAATGTGAAGCATTCAACTTCTTATCAGGAAGGAACACAAAATTCATACAGCCAAAAGAAGCAGGTGTTCATCAGAAATGAGTATACACTGAGGAGATAATGGAGCTGAAAGAACTACGTGGAAGGAGATGAAAGGATGGAGAGAGAGAGAGAAACGTGAGCGGAGAAAAAAGAGGGAGAGGAGGAAAATGTAATTAGAAACCCAAGGTTCAGCAGAAAGAGGGTGAGTAGTCCTGAGTCATCCTTGCTTCCAGGACTGCACAGAGAAAGAAGGAGAAGGAGACACGGACGGAGGAATTGATGGGATTTACAACCACAACCGAGACCATTATATGATCAGTCAGATGGGAAGAGTAGAGATGTGAAAGAGAGCTTTTGTCCAGATTCAGTCTAGTATTGAATTAATAACTCTCAAGGGATTCAGTTTCATCTTCTGTTCATTGTTCCCAGAGTCTGCTCCAGCTCTATCATCTCTCTGACCTAGTCTTAACTTACAGCTTTATGAGCCAAACTACTGATCCTATGAGTCACAAACATCAACTTGAGGCACAAACCCAGCTGACCACACTGCAGGGAATGCAGATAATGGATACATAATCTACTTTGTGTCAACATGCAAACAGTACAGAGTGTCAGTGCGATGGAGACTCAGCGCTGACTGATGGTGCTGGGGAGGAGACGCAAATCCAACTCATTAATTTGATAAGGCAGTGATCCTGTGCAGAGCCTGGCTTGAGTGGTAGACAGATACAGATGCACACCATACACACACACACACACACACAACACACACACACACACACACACACACACACACATGCTGGGAATCACAGTATCATAGCACGGATGTTCCTCCACACACACACACACACACACACACACACACAAAGTCCAGCAGCAGAGTACAATATCACCATGTTCTTGTAACATCTAAAGAAGCAACTACAGAACACTTTATGATTTTGTATTGCAAGGAGAGATTTCAAATGACCTTGATAACAACAAATGACTGATTAACTCTTGAGTGTGTGGGGGGATGTGTACAGGGTTCCCACCAGATTAAACAGGTGGATGTGTCCGCCAAGATGTAATGTGTCATGTTGAATCATCTTCCTCTTCCTCTCTGTATTTCTGATCTTACTTTACATTCACAAAAGTTGAATTTGATTTTGCTGATTAGCATTAAATAATACAAGAGAGCTGTGTGTCAAGCTAACTCCATATCATCCAATCACATTTGATTATCCATTTGCATTTGATTAAAGGTAACTATCCCAAAGAAAGTATTTTAACCTTCAACCTTTAAGTTGATTAGACTATTATTACTATGGTTGGGTAATATTTTGATATAACTGAATAGAGTCTTGCAGTAGAATCTTGCATAACAGATTAAATCCCTACTTCTACTTGACACAAGCAAATAATAACCATCCATTCACTATACTGCTTATTCTTTGAGGGTCGCAGGGAGCTGGAGCCAATCCCACATCAAATAACAACCGTGCAATATTTTCAAGACAGTGTCATTATCTACGCAAGTGATCTATAAACTCTACAGCCTCAGATAATAATGATGCTTAAATAACACGAGTCAAACTGAAAGAGAAAAAGAACTGAAGTTGCCACTTGAGGAGAAAGCAGCATGGTGCACAGTCTGGATAGATCTGTATCGCGAGAGCATCAACGAAAAAGGAAAATACCCACTTACCCACTGAAATCTTCTGTCTTCTCGGTATGTTTGCAGTAGAAATGTCAGTGTCCTCGGGATTAGTGGCTCGGACTGAGTTGGCTTTCACTCTGCTCCCCGCTTTTATCGCAGCGCTCCAGCCCTGCCGGTGCGCGGAGGGGGAGGGCTGCTGTGACCTCAGCGGCGAAGCGTTGGCCGTTTGGGCCGGATGCTGATGCAGCCGGCTGGGTGGTGCCGAGACGGGACGGGACGGTCCCAAGTGCTTCGAAAGGTTGAGAAGGCAAATCACTCATTTAGTTAGAAATGTGTGTTTTCTGAGGTGTGTGATCGGGTAATCTTTTTTAGCTATCATTTCGCCCAATGTCAAGGACAAATATGAAAATTCATCATTTTGTATGGATTTTAAAACACTAGTTGTGTAGTGTTTATAATGTTGTTTGACCTTTCTCAACAGATGTGAGAAAATATGAATATTCAGTTTTATTGAAATGTATTTATTATCTGTTTTAATATAAATAAGCTATTCATCTCTCAAGGCACCAGGGTAAAAAACTTGTTGTTTAGCCCATATTGACTCCCATTATACATGTGGATATGTTTCAGGTCATAAACTATATCTTGAGTTGATAATGTACTTCAGAGGTGCAAATTTCAAACAAATTTTCAATTAATCAAATTGGGTAGACCAAACGACACGATGTAAACAGAGGGCTTTTGGAAATAAGATAAGATAAGATACAATTAAAGTGACTATAGGTGCTGAGTGACATACAAACTGGCATCCCTATTAATTTTTCACACTGTCAGTGCCCTCTGGCAGTCTTTGATGGGCTGTGGATCACACCACATCTGTGTGGTTAACCATTTGGCACCAGGAGTCATTTGTTAAACCCACTGTCCTCCTTATTCAGCCCAGCCACTCCTCAAGAAATCAGTCACTTAGGCTCAAGAATAGCTCCAATTTTTGTTTGGGCAATAGTGATTTTACTTGCATTGGATAATTCATGTTCATTGCTTTTACTGTCTATTAACTTAACTCCACATTAAATAGCTGAACACACAGCACTTTAGGATGTAGTGGTCGAGGGTAATAAACTTGGCGTCTGCCCTCTTTGCTTCCATCTGTGTTAAGTTAGAGCACACTCCCACTACTTGATGAGAAAATCCCATACTTACATACATACATACGCACACACACACACACACACACACACACACACACACACACACAAACACACACACACACACACACACGCACACACAGACACATTGGGTGGTGAAAGATACTTGCATCATGTAATCTATTACAGATGACTCAAAATGAAAGTTATGCATTACATCAGGTTCCTGCAACAATGCCAGGAGTCATATCTCTTAGAGATATTTTTTATTCTCATTTAAAAAAAACTATCAAATTCTTTAAACATAACTGACCATGCAAAACCTCCCTTGTGTTGGATGATTAAAAGGGTATTTCAATTATCCTCAGTTTGACTGCCCCTTATTTACATTATGCAATAAACGGCAGTTCAGGAATTTGTGAATTCTGTGGGACAATTACAGAAACTAGACAGACCATTGTTTTAAACATCTGTGTTTACTCTCTTAATGTGCGGGTGAATGCTTTCACAATTCTTTGGAATCAACCTCTCAAAACCCATACACAAAGTATCAAGTCTTACATATGATGAATATACAAGAATCTGTTTTGGTGAAGTTTGAACAGGGATACAACAGAGTTTTTCTATCTGATATGACAATAGAGCCTGTTACAGAGATAAAAAGAAGCTTTATAAATCACATACTTTATGTATTTTATATTCAATTAACAAACCAGTAATATATCTGCACAGTGTGCATATCACAGTAAATAAATTATTAAGAACGTGTTAAGCTGTGGAAAAATTCATAAAATATGAAAAAGCAAATCATTTTTCTCTGTAAAAGTCTTCTGCCCTTACTATGTGTGTGGGTGCACAGTGAGCTTAACACTTTTAAATGGAAGATATCAGTTGGCCTTCAAAGTTTTTACCAGTAGCAACTGTGAAACTCTGAAAATAGTGAACAACACATTCAACTAAATATGTATACAAATCAGTGGTCAAATTAGATAGGCTGCTATACATCAATGTTTTGTAGAAAGTAGCTACAACAAAAAAACATGGAATCACGTCATATTGTTTAAACCGTAATTAAGGTCAGCAGTCAGGGAAAAAGCTTTCAGGTCAGCCTCTGACTAATTCAGAGTCTAACATATCAGGAATTTCTGACAGCAACAAAATCAGGAAAAAAAACTTACAGACCTCTTGAACTGTTGGCATAATGACTGTAAATGCCCCACCTCTGGCAGTTACATCAAAATAAATCTAACATTAACACTGATACAATAAATTCTGCTAGTTTTACAGGAGCTATACACAGTTTTTTTGTATCTGGTTTCACTTGGTTAATGAATTGCAACAAAATAAGATAATATAAGCTATTCATCTGGTGTGACTACAAGATCATAGGGCTAAACACCTTGGAATAATGCATGAACACTGCAAAGTCAAAATAACGTGTGTTTTTTATTATGCCAACATTAGGTGAATGTAGCATTAGCAGTTACAGAATGCTGTATTAGCAACACTAGCTTCAAACAGCTAATGTAATGGCTAGCAAGAAAACTTAATGAACAGGTTGCAGTTTGCAAACAGATAATGATCAAGGGAACTGGGGGAGTAAAGGATATTACTTGGAAATGACAAAATGATTAATGGTTAAACTCCTGTGCAATTTAATGAGTAGGCTAACTGTTAGTTACTCTACTAGCAACAGCACGTTAGACTGAAACCAACTGCTGGTGTCAGAATAAAAAGCTATAATGAAACAGATGAAAGTAGTGCAAAATAAACACTAGTGTGATAATATGTAATCGAGTACAATACTTTCCACAGGCTAGGTTTACATGACTAAACAAAGCTAAATACGACAACAAAGGTCTTTCATTATGAGTTCCATTTGTTCTGGGCTTCCATGAAGCCCTCTCTCTGTTGTCCACTATCCTCGTAGGAAAAGCTTAGGAAGCAGCACCATATTTGTAAGTATAAACAGGAAAGCTTTTTCTTCTCCCTACAAACATTTCCAATCTGATAAAGTTGGTTTTACACACCCAAACACCACGTCAGCAAACGTCACCATGTGCATTAACCAATAGAAATGTGTGTTGTTGCATGAGAGCAGCTTATCTGTTTTTATCTCATTCAAGAAAAGCAAATGATGAAATGAAGAACATCATGTAAAATACAACATCCGCTGGATCAATAATAACACTGCAATGAATGTTATATACTGAAATGAGTTTTTCAGTAAATGTTTAATCCTGTGATTGCTAAAAACAAAAACTTCAGTGCCCGGCTATTTAAGATAGTCATTTAGCACTTTATAAAAATAAAAAATATATTTGTAACCTGTTGTTTAAAGAATTTTAGTGTATGAAACAATGGGCACAGACAGGGTAGGGAAGCATTTAGGGAGGGAAAAACAAATTGTTAGTTCTTCTCTTTTTGTCCAAGCTTGAACTTTCAGAGTTGGATTTAGGGACTCAGGTTGTCCATGAAACAATCAGGAACAATGATTTATGGTCTGAAACTATGAGTTTTTTCTATAACTTCTGCATTGACCTACCAGCTGGATGTGAGCCGGGGAGTCTGCCTCCTGTGGGCGGGTCTCAGCAGGTTTACAGGAAATACGACTATCAGGAAGTGAAAAGTTTGTAAGATTTGTTTGTATCGTCAAAATATACTATTGATAATAGAAGTGTTCAAAGCGGTTCAAAGTTTAAGTCTAGTCTAAGTTAAAGACCGGATACGCACGTGTTCAAAGACAATCAGGTGTGAAAGCGTGTGAACGCTGCCTACGAAGTCTAAGGTAGGATTCAGTTGAAATGGTACTTCAGATGAAGCGCTTCCCTGCAGTGAAATAAAAGCCGAGAACAAGCGCGTTAAACTTCAGAAAACGTGAAACATTAACAGAGACGGAGTCATTTTTACTACTTGTAAGCAACATATTGTTATGAGCAGAGAGGTGAGAGCAATACTCACCGTATAAAGCATGAAGGTAAAAACGGAAGCTGCCTCATTGATGCATGCTGTCACTGCAGTGTTGAATAGGCCTGATAACAGCATGAAGGATAGTGACTACAACTATAGAGCCATTCGTAATATACACATATATACAGGGAACGATTTACCCACTTTTCTATAGATTATTTGGTCTGTGTAATTACAATCTGTGTGAAATTAAGCCAGTGTTTATACACAGTCATAATAGATATTGTTGCAGTTTTGTAACATAACATTTTTTGATCCAATTTTTAATCAATATTTTTATAATGCTTTACACCATATACAGACAGCTCCAGCAGCAGCAACAATGTACAGTGCCCACAAGGACTAAAAATCTGATTTAGCTCCATGATATATGATGTACATAACACCTGACATACTCAGATCATTTCACATTCACACAAATATGTTGTAAAAGTATAAATGTGGAAATATCAATACATCTATTGTATATGGATCCCATAATAAGAACTATAACCAAGGCATTTCACTGTTAAAAAATTGATAACCTTGTGAGGGAAATGACCGGAAGCCTGTTTGCACCATACCAGGATCCTGAAACTGAAGTGTGTCAATGTGTCTGGTTAAAAACTTTGGTCTGGAGTGAAAACCCTGAACAAGCAAAGGGCAGGTCAGATTAAAATGTACCAGAGAAATTCCACAGGATGAACCTTTGGGATTTCAGCAGTACTTCAACTCATGATTATTTACCCAATCCGTTCATTTATTTGTAAAAATTTGTTTAATGATCAGTTAATTGAAAATGTAGAAGCTTTAAATCGAGAATGTTCTGTCTTAAACGATTACTTGATTACACGGGCACATTATCATACACATTTTTATTTACCTGTTTGCATGGTAATGTTAGCATGCCAACATGCTGAAAGACCCGTAGAGCCTTGGTACACCTGAAGATGAAAAAGTACATCTTAGACTGATGAAAATTAGGGCGAATGTTGATGTAGAGCTGAGATATTTCACAGACCATTGACTCTTTTATTTTACATGAAAACAAGGCATTTTTTTCTGGTGACAAATCTTGACATTTTTTTCCTAGTAGTGGTAATGATCTACGAATGACTAAGCTGCTTCCCCGTTTTTTTATCAATCCACTTTATTTTTCTTTTGCTGATGTGAGCCTCTCAGAGCCACTAATATGACTGTATGCTTAACTATATCCTTGTTATTTACTGTATCTGGTGTAGGACCAGCTGAGGAGGCCATGAATCGAGTCCCCCTGCAGCAGCCACAGAGCTGCGGGTCCTGGGAGCTGAAGGAGCGCCTGGGGACCGGAGGCTTCGGGAATGTCACAAGATGGCAAAATAAGGTACATAAACCACATACTTCTAACTGTGATGGGATGTGATAGTAAACTGAATGACTGGAAATTCCTCCAAAAAGAGGATGTTTAAATAGCAAGCTGTTAGACTGACTAAAAATGTTAAACCATTTGAAGTGCTCAGATGGAAGATAAGTAAAGTAGCCCTGCCAGCATTTCCCAGAAGACATCAGCTACGTCATAAACAGTGCAATTAACACTACCCTCAAAATGAAAGCTCCTAAAAAATGTCAATTTTGTCAAGTAAACCAATATATAACACTAATAGAACCAAATACAATATATATTATGAATATACAAATAAATATATATAAAAAAAATATTCTCTTGCCCTATTTACAAATAAATTAGGAACTTTAAAGTGCCCTCTTCAGGTTGCAGTAAAAACGACTCTCATTGCACATAAGGAACACATCACTGTTTGCTTGTTTCTTGGACAAGTGTGTGTTCAAAAATTCTTACAAAACATCAGATTTTCCACGTGAAACTCAGTGTTTTATTGGTTTCATATAGTTTTTTGTTTGTCTTTTTGCCGGCGATATTGGTGTTGTCATGATAGAAATGGATTAAATTGAAAATTTTTTTGATCTGAATCAAAAACGGTCACACACATAAACAAAAGGACGTAACAACAGTTTACAAATACAATAAAAAACACAGTGCCCCAAAAAGAGAATTTTGCTTCAAATTTGTGAATGGGTTTTCACCAGCACCTTTTCTTGAAAATAGCATGACATCAGTGCAGGAAGCTGTTTTCTTTCTGCGCCCGGTCCAGCCAAAAGTGTGTCTATTGTTGATTCCACTGAAAGTCACAGGATGAGAGTGAGGACACTATGGGAATATGAACACGCCCGCTTAGTGGACCTTCCTCTTCCTCCCTTCAGTATCAGCTGCAGCGGTGTTACTCATACTCACGCTCAAGGCAAACTCGGAGCTTTCATTGAACCAGGCAGCATCATCGTGTGAATTTAAATATACAGCACAAGTGATGGAAAGTCAGAAACTGTAGTGAATATGATCCCTCAGAAAATCTTTTCACTTGCACTTTCAAATAGAAGACATTTTTACATAGCCACTTCGTTTACATAAACACAAAGTCTGCTGACTTCCGCCTTGATAGCCGTAATTGTTTTGCGGAGTGAAAATTTGTCCTTCTGAAATCTTTTTTGAGGTTTTACACTGACAGTGTGTGTCACTACATTATAGTTTGTTTACACTGTAATAATTCTACTGCTGTTTGCAGTAAGCAAGGAAGTAATCATCAGCGCCACTGCAGACTGGGCTGTAGGAGTCAGCGGGAAAAACACAGGAGGAAAATGACCTAACTGAAGAGGGCACCGCTGGCACTGCTGCCGCCCCGATGATTAAGCTTCCTGTATACGAAATTTCCCGTCTTCCTGTATTAATGACAATAATGTGGGCTATTATTGGTTCACATATCACATTATAGGAAGCTGGGTGTCTGCTTTTCCTTGATGATGCCATGAGAAACAGGTAGTGAGATGTACTTGTGTTGCTCATTGATTTTGGCAAACGGTTAACTGTGCAGTTTGCTCTGCAGGTAAAGGTGTCACCATGCATGATACGTATTTGTGTCTTGGTTTGTTCTCTAAGTATATCATTCACATTGTATTAAATCCGTTAAAAACATTGTTTAAACATTTCCCCTGCTATGTGGCATCTGCTTCTGTTACATGATTGAAAATAATATCAATAGAGTTTCAATGATTAGTTGATTAACTGACTACTCGATTGACATAAAATTAATTTGTTACTTATTTAATAACTAAATAATAATTTCCGTAAATTGCCAAGCAAAACTGGCAAACATTCACAGACCCCAGCTTCTCAAATGTGAACATTTACTGATTATTCTTGAACTGGCATTGCGGTAAATTAACTATATATTGTTTTGTGTGTGTGTGTGTGTGTGTGTGTTTGTTTTCAGGACACAGAGGAGCAGGTCGCTATAAAGCAGTGCCGTCAGGAGCTGAGTGACAGAAACAAAGAGAGATGGTGTCTGGAGATCCAGATCATGAAGAGGTCAGTTTCACTCTCACGTGCATCGACCTACAAAAAGGTCCCAGAGCAAAAACGTAGTAGTCCCTCCTTGGCCCCTCCGCCCCGTCCTCTGTCACCTTCAAATACCAGTCTTGTACAGGACACACAGCAGACACATGGCAGCTTGTGCCATGTTCCCTTTTCTTAGGCAGTAGACAGTGAAGATGAGGAGAGAGGGCGGATGATTGGCAACAATCAGTGTTCCTTTGCTATAAACAGAATTTATGTGGGATTATGAACCATACAAGCAACGGTTATGGTCTCAGGATCAGGTCATGAAGCAGGACCTGAGGTTTCGTTCTGTAACACACAGGGAGTAAACTGTTTTGTTAGCTTTTAGTTTGTCCATGACAAATTACCTAAACTCTTCCCGCTGTTTACAAAAGATTCCCGAGTCTCTTTTTCCACAGTGATGCATCTCAGTGTGTGACAAGTTTTTTTTTTTTTTACTCGGCTGAAGAAATTGGTGATTTCCCCGTTTCTCTTTACCGTCCAAACTCTTTCACACCTTGCCCTAAAGCCCGTTCTGGCATGAGAGAGAAGTTTTGGTTTGACTTGTTGTGACTCACCCTGGTATATTCCATGACAAACTGGGTGCTAATGAGTTTGACATTTGACTTTTATGTACCCATCTGTTTCGCAAATTTTCTCAAAATACGAAAACTAAATTTCTATCCTGAAATAGTAAAAATCACACAAGACATGAAACAATTAGAACAGCATGGAAGTTTGGGTTTATTTTGGTCTTTTGGTGGTTATTTCTGACGGGGGAAAGTGCCACCTCCTCGTTTTGCTCAGGTTTTGTTTGTGTTTCATTTCCACACACGTCTGCGTTGTCAATTAACAGTTTCAGTTTTGGTGTCGGGTCACTGGAGATGGATGGTAGCTTGTCCTGGTTTTGATTGTCTTTGAGATGCGGTGTGTATATGTGTGTGTGCGTTCATGCGTGCATGTGTGTGTTAGTTTTGTCATTTGCTGGTGCAAACATGAGTATTAAACCACTTTTCTTTCCTAGTCCCAATTTAACAAGTGTGTTGTTTTCAGACAGACACAACCACAGCCCTCCCATGCACCCACGCTCGACTCGTGGAGAAACCACAGGGCAGGGGACACATACATGGCAACCTACCATTATGTTATTACAGCTACTTAACACAGATTTAAACATACACATATACTGAAAAACAACACTTTCACAATGTTTTTGAGTTATGATGTGTTTAAAGAGCTTGTATTGCATTCATTTCGCATCTGCTGAATTTTTAATTCAAAACCAAGGAAAAAAATAATAAAAATTTTATTCATTCCACAATCTCATGCATGTTCACTATTTCATCCCACTCTAACTGTGATTCCATCCACTCTCCAAAATGTTTTCAATTACAGTCAAGAGAGGCAGAACAAAAGATGAGAGAAATAGTTTCCACATCAGATCATATATGTAGCGCTGTGTCGGAGAGGGTCTATAGTAACACAATATCACTACACTACTTCTAAACATGTTAAGGTTTACAGTGTTTTCTCCTGTAATGTTAGCTAACACTGTAGATCTGCAGGGGAAAAAACATTTTAATGAATAATAATGACTCCACTGTTCTATGGAAGAATCCTCTCTCCTGTTACTGTCGCTGTTACAACACACCGATTGCATGTGCTACAGTCTTGTAGCTTCAGTTTGTATCAAATTCTTGCTGGCTCTGGTATCACTTTGAGATTGTTATCTTTCAATTGCTCCATTGCTTTTTTAACAAAGCCGTGACCCTGTGGTAATCATAAACACATTGTTTCATTCAGAGTTACGAGACGGTGAAGAATGGGAAACAGGAAAAGTAATACAGCTGGTCCAAGAGGTGTTGGGGGAGGACGATGTAATCAGTTTTAAAGATTATTAATTACCTAATGAACAGGTTTGCATATATTTAAGGTATATTTGTTGGACGCTGCAATGATGCAAAAAACAAAATTAGAAGTGTACATGTCTGATTGTACGTAATGTAGGTTTTTTAAATTTTCTGTAATTTATGCTTTTTTTTCTTGTGAATTGTTGGATACTTTTACCTCTTTAGGCTTCTAAAACCTGTTAAAGAAAAAATTTGCTTACAGGGGGAAACGCTCTTAACTCATTTACATATACAAGCAGGGTGGCAAGTAGACAGTGTTTCATGTTACAAAACCAAAAGGATTGGAAAACATGGGTCTAGATCTAGATCTGTACATTTTTCGCAGATTCTCTTTTATCATCAAATTATATGAAATTTATATGCGCACATATAAATCTTAGGCATCTAATATGGCAGCTTTTGGCAACGCGTTTATTGTGTACATTCAAAGTACAGATAAAAGTATGATTCACAGTGCAGCCCTCTGACTGATGTCTGCTCATCTTTATTCACTCAGGTTGGATCATGTTAACGTCGTTGCAGCCAGAGAGGTTCCTGAAGGAATGCAGAAAATGGTGGCCACCAATGACCTGCCACTGCTGGCCATGGAGTATTGCCAGGGAGGAGATCTAAGAAAGGTAGGAGTCTGTGATGTGTCTGGGGGAGTGTGCGCACATACTGTATGTGGTTAAGGATACAAGATTAAAGCTGAAAGACCATTGGGTTAAAGTATTAAATCACAATAAATGAATAAGGAGGAGTAGGCGGGTGTATCGATATTTCTTTTTGTACCACTTTTCCCGGCTCTCTCAGCGCCAGGCCTGAAGATATTTTTGTCTTTGTAAACCTTCACAGCTTTTCTTGTTTGTATCAGGGTCAGAAATCACTCAGGTCCTCCAGCAAAATATTCTTTAAAAAAAATCATCAAGTTCCTGTGAAGGAAAAACATCCAAATCATTTTGTAATTCACTGAGTTTAAGGTACTCAGGCATTTGCTTGCAGTGCATTGTGGGGGAGAAATCTGGCGCAGTTTTTAATCCGAAACCAACCGAGTGCGCAGCCTGAGGCGATGTTGGCACCAGGCAGCCAGCAGAAGAGGAGAATGCCAACCATCACAAAACCACAGTGTCATAAAAATTTCAAAGCATCCCAGATGGTCAAAAACTAAGCCGTGGAGTTGGGGGCAGATGGAGCGGTTAGTGGGGACAGAGAGTGGAAAACAGCCCCATCCTCTTTTGTCAGGCCTGCCACAAGTTTCCAGTCGTGGAACAATTTGAAAATATATTTCTTTTTAAAGTAAAGTGTTACAACAAAGCTTTGATTTGCCAATTCACAACCAGCAATACCGCTGAAAATCAGCAAACAATGCAAACAAAAAAAAAAGATGTGGTTTGTTTTCTGCTTGAATCTGAGCCCGTTCATGTCCTCTGAAGTATGTCAGATCTCTTAGAAACACAAAAAATAGCTTTTTATAGAATAAAAGAGCAGGACGTTTTAAAACATAAAGAAGATTGATGAACCCTTGGCTAAGCCTGTGTCTCACAGTATTGTTTTCTTCCCATGGGTCATACTATTCAAGTATCAAATGTCTGTGTTTGTGTTCTCTGCAGTATCTGAACCTTCTGGAGAACTGCTGTGGAATGAGGGAGGGCTCTGTTTTGATTCTGTTACGGGACATTTGTAAGTATCCTGTTCAATCCTCAGCTTCAACGTCACTATTATGAAATCCTTAATTGTGCGTATGTGAAAGGGAGCGATTGATCTCGTGATCTCGCAGGGTGATTAGTTTCCTGTAGTATGGAGTAAGTCGTCATAGTGACCAGTATCGTGATGTCACCAATGACCATTAACCACCAGCCTCTTAGTCACCCTGGGGGCTGCCCCACGCAGACGGGCTTACGTCAACAATCGGACTCTGTCGTTGTTTTTCACAAACACAATGTACGAACGCTCACATCAACACAGTGTGTATTACATGCTGTATAAACAGCATGAGAGGAGACACATATGGTATGGATCACACATCTAGAGTGGAGGGTAGAGTAAGACAAACAAGCGCGTGCACGCACACACACACACATACACACACACACAAACTCCTTTTTCCTGTTACCCACTGGTGGACGTTTCCTGATAATGAGTGATCCCCTTTAAACTGTTTCACGATTGAGGAGAAAGACACAGGCATGCGGGTCCACACCCACCAACGCACACTCTCACTCACACACTCATACACACACCTACACAAACACACATGCATTTTAGGGGCCAGAAGGTTATAAGTTCCGCTACATTGAACTCTCATTGCCAGCACACACACTAGTCACCCTCTGACGCAAGTGAGGCAGCATTATTGTTCTTTAACTTCAGTTACAGCAGATTAAAGGCTTACATGTGTCGATACGAGTCTTATCCTCTTATGAGACTCATTAAACAGCCACTTAACACCAGGCTGAAAAGCTTGTGTTTTATAGTCCTCTGATTAAAATTTTCAAGCCTGTTTCACTGTCTTACGCATCCTTCTCTGTTGCACCTATTGCACCTGTAACCACGCCCAGCAGTGATGTCACAGGCTCCCGGAGTACATCTTTACATCACTGCAGTGAGGGCAGGAGTTAGACCACCGGAGGTCAGCAAACATAAGATTCTCAGCGACTGCTCAGTTGCTTTTAAAAGAGTAAATTAACAACCTCTGAACATCTCGCTGCAGTGAGGTAAAAGTGTACTCTAGGGCGTGTCAGTGCACTGTGACATCACTGTTAGGTGTGATGCAACAGAGCGCACTTCTGACCACATCCTTTGGTGATGCTGGGTGTGATCAGAGGTGAAACTTTCGACCGGAGAGGGCAGTGACTTGTCTCAAGTGACGAGACTTGAGTCAGTGTCGGCTCAGGCTGAAACCTAAGTTTGAAAATTAAAAAGTGTGTGTGTGTGTGTGTGTGTGTGTGTGTGTGTGTGTGTGTGTGTATAGACATTTTACACTTGTAGGTCCTGGACAAATCTTTGGCATTTCTGTAGTGCAATTTCTTTCCTTTGTATACATTTTCCTGTATATATACGTCATTTGTATACACATTAATATCTATCTGCAATAAGCTAATATCGGTCCATACATCCGCCTGGCCAATTTTTCAGTCTAGCTCTAGTTTATGTGCAGCATTAACCTCTTTCATATGAGAATCTTAGCCAAGTTTATAAAGGTAAATTCAGACTTACGCTTTTAAATGTTCCTCTAAATATGCTGTTCGTTCGTATTTTCTTCCGCAGCTTCGGCTCTGACCTACCTCCATAAGAAGAGGATCATCCACAGAGATCTGAAGCCAGAAAACATTGTGCTGCAGCAAGGAGAGAAGAGAGTGAGTTAAAGACCCCGTGAACCATCTTGTTATGACAAATACACCCAAGCCACAGCAAAGAAGTCGTATAAAGGCTTTTTGCCTCTATGTGGGTTATGTGGAATAAGTGCAGGAGACTCGTCTCTCTCACGTCCACGTTTACACTCACCAGTCGCTGCACTGAATATTTAATGTGGAAAACTAAATCCTTTAACTTATCCTTAGCGGTTACGTGGAACTTTCGGGGTTGTCTTGCTCTTACATTCCTCTGTGGGCCCCCTTTTGTTTAGTTATAACAAATCATAGCATCCTGCAATAGGAACCAGGGAAATGAAAAATTGCTTTATAACTGAGGCTAGACGTATTAAAGATGTTTATGCACACTGCTGTGTTTATGGCATCTTAACAAAACAAACTTTATCTGCACTAAGTTTATAGTTTTGCATGAAAACTTATTTTGTCTTTCATACTAGAGAAACAATAGAGCCAATATAAACAACGTAACATTTTTGTTATTATCTTTTTCTATGCTCTCTCCTCCCTAATCTTAGTTGATCCACAAGATTATAGATCTCGGCTACGCTAAAGAGTTGGACCAGAGCAGCCTTTGCACATCATTTGTGGGAACACTGCAGTACTTAGTAAGTGATGAAACACAGGTGGACATGTTTTACACATCATTTCCTCGCTGTGTTATAGACAGTAAAAGCTTTAACCTGTTTTTTTTTCTTTTCTCTCCTTCCATCTTCTCAGGCTCCAGAGCTGATTGAGAGGCAGAAGTACACGGTCACTGTGGACTACTGGAGCTTCGGGACTTTGGTGTTTGAGTGTATCACAGGATTTCGCCCTTTCTTACCGACCTGGCAGCCTGTCCCCTGGTAGTACCACCTTTCAAAATTTTCAAGAAGTCATCAGTAAGCAATTGAAGTCATGTTTCCCCAAAACTAGGGAGGATGATAAATTTCAAAATTTTCCACCATGACTCTTCTCAAATTTTTTTATTTTTTATTTTAACACTCCCTCACTCCCTACCTTTGTGACTACATCCTAGCTTTTGCAAAAAATATACTGAACAATGATATTTTTGATGTTAAGCAATGATAAGCTTAATTCCAACTGATTATTGTTACGTGACTGGATTTCAAACACACACTGAATTTATAAATACACAAAGCAAAGAATTGCAGGATATGTGGGTTGTGCCAACTTCAATGCCCCTTGTCGCCAATATGATAAAAGAAAAAGAAACAACAACGGGTTGGGTGTAACAGACGTGTGTAGGACCCAAATGCAGCACACAGTTTGACAAAAGCAGACCCTAATTTTAACCAAAGCAGAAGCTGGAGCTGACAGGTAAATCCAAAAAAAAAAAAGGCTGGGGTATGTGTCCTGGGTGAGTGTAATCAGGGGCAGCTGTGTGGCCAGGTGAACGGAGTTGGCTTGATGAGGTGGGCGTGGCTAATGCAGGGAGGTGAAGGGGAACAAGGTGAAAGGAAACCTGGCTGGATGACAGGGAGTGTTGAAGTGAGGCAGGTGAGCTGAGATGCAGAACTGTGACATCTGGGTTAAACAGAGAAAAAAAAAATACTCCTCCATTGCTGCATGTATCATTTGCAGATTGGAATTTACAGTCGTCACACTGAGGATAAAATTGGGGACAAACATTTATACCCTCACGAAACAAAGATAAACAACTCTGATCCAAAATGTTTAGAGCTTCTCTCTCTCATATAATCCATCTGTTTCCTTTTTAGGCACAATAAACTGAGGCTGAAGCAGGACGATGACATTGTCGTCTATGAGGACCTCTCCGGGGAAGTCCGCTTCTCCAAACACGTGCCCCAGCCCAACAACCTCAACAGGTGTTTTTACATTTGACAGGCCCACACATACACATAAAAATGCTACTTTAAAGACCCTTATTATCTCAGTGTAACATGCTTACTGTGGTTTCACAGTCTGTTATTAGAGAAAATGGAGAGGTGGCTGCAGCTGATGTTGAAGTGGTCTCCTCAGGAGAGAGGCAAAGACCACGATGCTACTCCCAGCAACTGCTTCTCCCAGCTGGAGATCATACTACAGCTCAAGGTTCATTGAGTAATTCATTCATTTATTCTTTTACTATGTCATCCCCCGTTTTTGTTCTACTGTTGAATATTACTCAGACATCACTGGTCTGACGTTGACACATTTCTTTGAATCTGTGGTCCAGCATTAAACCAATTACCTCAGAGACTGATGGCTGTACTGTAATTAAAGGCGCAGTTTCTTCTCAGTTTCTAAAGTTTGGTGGGATTCGAAGGGATTTTGTACCTTTTTTTGATTCCTTAGACCAACACATTGACTTGTTCCATCTTCATGTGCTTGGTCCTTCTTGTTCCCCTCAGCTGGTTCACGTCCTAAACATGATGTCTGCTAAGATCCTGACGTACTCGGTCTCGGACGATGAGACCGTGGCCGACCTGCAGCTGAGAATAGAAAAAGACACCGACATCCCCGCAGCCAATCAGGAGCTGCTGCTGGAGGCGGGATTAGCCTTGGAGCCTAACGGACTGGCCACGCAGTGTGCCATAGATTACACAGTAATATCTAACATAAACACCGTACACACCCTGCCTTCACAGATTATTCAACAACACAATGTGCTAATGGACCTGAGTCATAGTATTATTATAATCTGTGTCTGTAGGAAATAGATGGTCGACGGACAGACTTGCCTCTGGTCTTCCTGTTTGATCGCTCCTCTTGCAGTTATGAGCCCCAGTTTGCTCCTCGCACGCTCCCTGAAAACATCCGCTTCGTGCGTAAGTTTGTTTTCTCTCAACTAAGCATATTAAAAAAGTGCAGTGCCTGCAAGATTTATTTTGTGGTGTTTTGTTTTTTATTTTTATGCCGATGTCAGTTAGTTCAGTTGAATGTGCTTTAGAGTGTAAACACAAAAAACTGTTAAATAATAATCAAGCAATTATATAAGATATATGTTCTTTCAGGGTTCCTGAAATAAATTTCCAGTGGAAGTTTTGCATTGGGTTTTTGATAAATTAAATAACTGAACAAAATTTTTTAACCATATTTAACCCCCCCCCACACACACACACACACACACTACTAATATGAAAAGAAAATTAACACTGTACAACCAAATTCTTAGTTAAGATGATTTACAGTTGTGACTTACACTGTAGAAAAATATATTTTAGTATGAACCATGAACCTTATTATCTACCTGAACTGACTACAAACTGTACTCAGTTGAATAATATACGATTACAACATCCATTGCTTTTTTCTGACTTGTGTGTTTTGTGTGTGTGTTTGTGTGTTTCTTTGTCTCTGTCTTTCTCATAGAGACTGACCCCAAGCACCTTCTGGCTTACAGCCCTCTGAGGAGGACCTGCGGCCAGGCGTGGCACACCATCCGCTCCCTGAAGGAAGACTGGCAAAGACTGCAGCAGGGGCAGAAAGCTGCCATGTAGGACACACACAAATACACAAACAACCTCCCACACACGACACACACATGTATTACCTCTTTGATAAAACAAACACGTTTCTTTTCCTCCTTTTTCACTCCAGCATGAGCCTGCTGAGACACAACTCCTCACTGTCCAAACAGAAGAATGAGATGGTGTCCATGCACCAGAGACTCACAGCCAAGCTGGACTTCTTCACCACCAGCCTTCACATAGACATGGACAAATACCAGGAACAGACAGCCACTGGGATTGGTATTATGTTACAAAAACGTGTTGGTAGATAGTGGGGAAATTACATTACATTGCTACAACTGCATTTTTTCTGTCCTTCTGAATTATTTGTAGCTCTATTGAGTTGTTTCTTGCTTTTACTCCAAGCAGAAAGAGCACATGAATGTCAAAACAATTCATTTTGCCTCTGACTAATGATAGTCTTTTTACATTTTCTAGCGTCAGAGAAACTCCTCTGCGTGTGGAGGGAGATGGAGCAAACTGCTGTCAGCTGTGGTCAGGTAGAGTTGAGTGTGTTTCTGCGTGTGTGTGTCACTTGTCCTTTAAAAAGACTAAAACCCACATGTTTGGGTACCCAGGCCAAGGTGAGTGAACTGGAAGAAGAGATGATGCAGCTGCAGCCAGACATAGTGGATGTGCAGAGGCAGCCGTGGAGGAGTGGAGAGGCTCTGGACACACTGTAAGTCTGAACCGAACTGAACTGTAAAAAAGAAAAAAAAAAAAAACCCAATAAAAAACAACAGAAGCAGCTGCTTTGTTTATCTTGGTACATGCTTTCTTTTCCCTCTGTGGTCTCCAGGGAAGGAAGGGCCATGGAGCTGTTCCGTAAACTCAGGGAGAAACCCAGAGGTTTGGATTGTTCACGCATCTGTTCACTTCTTACTTAACACTCGTTCCGGTGCTTCCATGTTAAAATAAACCTCCATTTTACGTCTCCTCTGGCTTTCCCTTTCCCTCGCCCTGCTCAGACCAGAGGTGCTCAGGAGACAGTCAGGAGGTGGTGCGTCTGGTACTTCAGGCTGTGCAGTTCTATGAGAAGAAGCTCAGAGACTTCTACACACACCTCAGGTACTCATGCACAAAACACTATTTTTTTTTTTTTTTTTATTTATCAAACTATTCCCAGGTCACACTAAACAGTGCTGTTCCCCAGTCATCAAGACCAAGCACACCTTTTGAAGCATAACCAGTATGGTCATTGTGTTGGAAAAATGTGGGTTGGGGAACTGAATGAGTACCGAGCAGCTCTGTTGTTGCAGTGCGTTAACTTCCATTTGAGAATTTATGTATCTAAATAAAAATGAAACGCGTTGTTGTCAGACACACTTACATTTATGGTCCTCACTGTGGTTTTGTAGAGCATAGTCGGGGGCCAATTTATAGGCATACTTCCTGTATCAGAGCTTTACAAGTTTAGTACTAGTGAATTTATTAATACGTGATGTATTATTTCCATACAGATTATATGAGAGGCCACTATAATGGGCAGTTAAGATTAGTTATTAGGCTCTGAACCTCAAACACTTTGAGTTAGTGTCTGGAGTTTTGTTTAGAAATAAGTAAAAAAAACTAAAATAAAAGGAATTGTAATCATAAGTGGACTTTTTCGCAACGTGCGTTTTGGCACATCACAGCAGGCAGAGCGCAGGTGTGAATAGTAAGATTGCAGACAATCAGGAGAGGGAAGTCTTTGTCAGTCTGTCTGGTATGTAGACGCCCGCACAGTCCTGAGAAGAGCTCTAATCAGGCAGGATAAGTGAAAACATTTGTGCTGGTGACTTGTTAACATTTACAGCTGTAATGTGATGACTAAGTGTAAAAGGTGACAAGTTTTTAACGCTTAATTAAGGGCATACTGACATTTATAACTTGAAGTTTGATTGCTTATTATAAAGTTATAAAAAATAGTAGATATGTTTGTCATAAATGATCAATAATCAATGGGAGGAGTCTGTTCACAACATGGCAACCCAAAAACGCTTTTTTATTTAAGTATCAAAGCAGCTTATTAGTTATCAATAATAATTCATGGCTGATCCATTTAACATGTATGTAAATACGGTCACGGCACAAAACAGTTCATTTCTTCTTCCGTACTGAGCCAATACTCTTGCGTGTGTTACGCAGTAAGACGGCGGTGTGCCGTCAGCGTGTGATGGAGCTGCTGCCGAAGGTGGAGGGCGTGGTCCAGAAGATGGCAGAGAGCGAACAAGTCCTGATGAGTCTGCAGGAGAAACGACAGAGGGAGCTGTGGAACCTGCTCAAAGTCGCCTGTGTGAGGACGCTGCTCACACACACACACACACACACACACACACACACACACACACCACACACACACACACACACACACTCTCCCACCTCTGCTCTTCTTTAAGGGATATCTGTTATATAATGTAAAGCCTCATATAATAATCATTGAATACCAGCAGGTACGCACATGTTGATGAGTTTCACTGGATTTATCTAATTCTCAAGGACCACTAACAGTATGTTTTTAGTTTGCTGTCATTATTGATCCATTTGGAATATTGGCTCCACTTTAACCATAAGAATATGTTGTCTTATGTAGAGTAAAGTTCGCAGCCCAGTGAGTGGGAGCCCTGATGGATTACGCACCCCCTCGTCAGTGCCGCCTCTTCTGACCCCGAGACAAAGCCTACAGCAGCTGTAAGTGCACTGACACACACACACACACCACACACACTGTGGTTTAAAGGATGTTTTCCGTTCGTGGTCTAAGACTCATCTTTTGCAGATGTTATTAACATCTACAGAAAATAAATTTGACACGCATATATTGGCGCACAAAGACACATCTTATTAGAATATTCTTGAATTCAATACATTTTTGGGTTTTAAACACATCTGCCAATGTGGCAAGTCAAAGTCGTGGGAGTTTTCTTTGTGTCCTGATGATCTCCTACAAACTCACAACTTGTAATTTTGCTTTCACACGCTCTCCAGCTCTGTTTATTTTCATTCAAAGACGCGTATCATGGGGCGTCGTGTGGCGTAGTGGTCTAATCAGGCAATACACGTCCTGTACAAACACAGATAAACTATTATCCGAGTGACATCTTCATGAGTCATGAATCAAACATTGGGTATGTCTGCAGTGATGAGTCTCTCGTGGAGCAGAGCAGGACGTTTGAGAGTCGACTCCAGAGCTTGCTTCATGACACCATCCAGGAATCAGAAAACAGTATGGAGGTATGCACATGCTCACGCACATACACACATTACTCCCCTTTTTCAGCTCTTATACTTGGTACTCTTATATACTCTCACAATCTTATACGTCTTGTTTTGATGCCAAGCAGCTTTTATTGGATTTGTCCGAATTACGTGGAAGATTATTAAACTCACCGCCCTTCTGTTTTTGTCCTAGATGTTGAGGGAGTGGACGTGGCTGCACGGAGGCCAGAGTTTCTCCAGTGACCTCTCCTGAATTGGGGCTCATTCTTTGATTATGTGTGATACTGTACTGCCTCCGTGTGGATGGGATGTCACACTACATTGGGATGTAGTACCGGCTGTTCTGACAATGTGAATGCAGTAATGGCTGCTGGCACATATTTGTTCAACCAGATTAGGGAGTAGGTAAACATACTCACTGCAAATATTTAGAGCACTGAAGCCAATTCTAATTCTGATAATGACTTATATCAGAGAAAGAGAATTATTATTTATTTACCTATCTGAAAGTTTAAAACAACCATGAAATAGGTTCAACCGTTCCACTGATCTTGTCATATGATCCCCCCAGTCTTACAGTATACAGAGAGGCTTGAAGAGCTTCAAACTGGATCATCTATCATCTTTCCTGAATCATCCGAGACTTACAAACTGCAAATTTCATCCTCAAATTTATGCACAAGAAAGTTCATGAACGTAAATAATGTGTTACAGAATTGTAACCAGTTCAGTCTTTGTTTTCAAACCGTACATTTTAGTTACATTTGTTTCACCATGTTTGTTGGACAGTTTATTCAAAAAGTTTGATTGTAGATTTAATACTATGTACCACGATATTAAAAAATAATGGGTTTTAGTTATAGTTTAAAAGTATCTCTGCCTTGAACTGTGTGTTATGTACCAAAATGTTATTGCACATCAGTTTTTATTTGTGTTTATCACTGGACTGTCTTTTTTGTTTTGTTTTGTTTTACTAAGACAATCATTGAACATGGGAAACTATAATAACTTTATGCTAAATGACTATGAATGTGATCTTTTTTTTACATTCACTGATAATAATACGAAGGGTGACACAATAACAAGAACACCTGTACAATGTGGTGCAGTCCAGGTTCCATGCAATAATGAGCAATAAAGTGAAGACAACACAAATATTACATAACTCTTTTGGCCTTGGTCCAAGATGGTGATAAAAGGTTGAAAACATAATTGATTTCCAAGCATTTCCTTGTTTTGTTAAACAATGCAAATGCAAAAATAGTCGCATTTTCTGTTGTAAAACTGTGAATACAGTTACCAAATTAGAGCTAAATTAGCATTCACATTACCTCCTTTATATTTGAATCTGTGCTGCATCATCATTTTTTTCTTTGCTGTGCCCATCTTAATCCCAACTATTGGAGGCAGACTGCTGTATATAGAGTTATGTTACATTACCGTGTGTCTCGAAGTCTATTTGTGTACATACTCTATGCTGTTCAGATTGTAATAATGTGAGGATAACAGAATGTTACACATTTCTATCATCATTTCTAAAGCAAAATTGTAATTTTGTATCTTGGATACAGTGTTTTGTTGTTCTATAGTAGTTTTCCTACATTAATTTCCATATTTTTTTAATTTTTATTTTTTATCAGGACACAAACTCTCTTCCTTCACTGTTTCATGTTAACCAAAATTTGAAAAAAAAAAAACACATACCCATTAATGTTATAAAGTTTTACATTCTTTATTCCATTCAATAAAATTAGTTTGAGGTCCTAACTGTTGACTAACTTTCCTATACAAAGCACAGCACAGATAGAGTGAAATGTAGTGGTAAAGGTCGAACACGTACAGGACACAAAACGAGACAAGACAAAGAGGTGACACAGAGATCCAAACTGCCAATCGGCCCATTTTTACCAAACAGGACCTGAAAAATAGACATTTTGGCAACTGAAGGTTCACAGTTTATAACTGTGTTACTGAGGTCAAATGGTGGAATCAAAGTTAGTCCACTCAGTCTGAGAAGGATCAGCCACTCCTTGTCTTTTCTGCTTGATTCTCTCCAGCTTTTATTGCATCTGTTTACAGTCACTGTACTTGTCAATGTGACAATGAAGTCAAAAACGTCCCGCTAGCCTTAAAAGCATGCAACAAAACCACATTATACCAAAACAAGCATCGTCTAATGATCTTTTTACGGTCTAAAACCCAAAATATATCTGAACAAAAATTACCTGACCACACAGTCAAAATAAGAAGGTGCTTCATATCTTATTTCAGAAAGAATACAGATATGTCTGAGACAAATGCTCTATTAAAAGTGCACTTTGTCTGGTCAAACTGATCATTAAATAACACATTATTTAGAGAACAGGGGTTTTGCGTGATTTATATTGTATAATATATGCTCAAAGGTCGGCTGTGGGACCTGTAAATAATGTAAAATTTTAAAATAACCAACACAAAATAATGTTTGATTTCTTTAAAAATTACAGTACTGAAGTTCTTGGAGGCTGTTTAGGGTTTCAGGGTTAAGGCCAAACAATGTGTGCGTTTGTGTGCATATGTGTGTGGGATTCAGGGTGTAGGGAAGATGTGTTTGTGTGCCACGGAGTGGACCTTTGTGGTGTTATCACATTTGGGCTTTTCATTCTTCTCCCATGTTGCTCTCCCCTCTCTCTTGTTGTCTGTCCTCCTGCTGAATCTTTATGCTTCCAGCTCGAAGCCCATGCCGACTTTGTGTCCACCGCCGTTCACGTTCTTTCCGTCAATCAGAGCTGAGAGGGTGAGCTTCACTCCTGCATGGAAGAGTGTCGGATTATGCGTCAAGCACCGATGCCTATGCCCTAGAGGAATTTGTTTTTTAAAAAGTAATGGCTGTTGACTAACCTGGCCTAAGGGTTTGTGTGTATCCAACTCCAACAAGGCAGGCGTTGTTCACTTTGGTCTGTGAGGAGAAACAGAACATCATGAACGGGTGAGGTAGCCATGAACAGCATTAGGAGACTGGGAATTAGGATGCAGTTACATAATTTATATCATATATATATGTATATGTAGATACATTAGCCTCGGGTAAACAACTGCAGAAGAGTTAGATGATGGCTTGAAATGTATGTCGGGAAATTATAAAGAGTGAGTGTGCATTTAGGTAATTTCCTTTAGCCACGGTAGCAGTGTGGCTCTATGAATGGCAATGATGTCCCATTGGTCCACCACTTTAGTCCAGACTGAAATATTTCAACGATTACTGGATGATGACCATGAAAGTTTGAACAGACATTAATGGAATGAATCCCACTGACTTTTCCCTTAGCACCACCACCAGGCTGACATTTTTTGGGTTTAAGTGAGATATCTTGACAACTGTTGGATTAATTATCATGACATCTGAAACACATCTTCATGTCCCCCCTCAGGATGAATTGTAATAACTGTGGTGATCCCACGGCTTTCCATTTATTGAGATTTTCAGGTCAAAATTTCACTTAGTCAGATAATTTAGTTTACTACCAAATACCTGCAAAGCTAATAACGTTCCCATCAGCCTCAGGTGTGGTTAGTGCTAACTAGTAAATGTTAACATGCTAACACATTAAAGTAAGATGGTGAACAATAGTGAACAAATATACATGTTACTAAGCATGTTAACATTGCCATTGGGCTCATTTAGCTCAAAGCGTAGCTAAGTACAGTCTCATAGACGTTAGCGTAGATGTAGACTGTTTTTTAAGATATTTCTAGGATATTTTCCCTGTTTCCTCCCAAACTGAAACATATAATTCCTTATGCACTACAGTCACTGTCACTGTTAACTCTACTCGTGAGGATTTTCTTTAGCAGTTCAGATGTGTCCGTGATGTTTGGAAGTCAGTTCTTACAGACAGGGAGGCATCCTTATCCAGCTGGTATTTGGCTCCAATTCCAAAGCGTGTGTTGTTGCTGCCAGCTGTCCAGGCCAGGTGTACCGCTGTCTCCAGCTTGCCGTTCACCTTTTGGTAAATGGAACCACCAAACTCTGTGCCATCATTGCTTAAATACAAAAACGCAAACACAAAAGGTGGAGATGAGATTAACTTTATGTTTCATCCTGAGGAAATGTTTCGTCCGGTGTATCACTTCCATTTCCTGCCTCTCTTCACTGTGATGTATTGACTCACACATTGGTATGAAGCTGGAAGTCACCGGCCTTGTATCCAAGGGCAAAGTTGTTCTGGGTCAGTTTAGATTTGGCAGTGTCAAAAGCCAACTGGTAACCAGCCAGCCAGCCCTCGTAGCCCAGCACAGCAGCTGCGTGGACGGTGGGACCGGCCATGTCGAAGTCCAAGTCACAGCCCACATTGACGTACTCACGCTTGTAACCAGTCTTCAGTTTGGCACTCTTCTTTCTACAGAAGGAATAACAAGGAAAGAAAAGAGGTAAGGTCAATGAGAAAGCAGTACTGCATTATTAATATGTTTATAGCATGCATCTGTATTGACTGACTGATTTATTCACTTTGTTGTCAATTTATTGAAATATTGAAAACTACGCAGCATGAACAGGATCGCTCTTACCCAGTGTTAGGCACAAATGATGTGT
This sequence comes from Seriola aureovittata, assembly GCF_021018895.1. Classification (NCBI taxonomy): domain Eukaryota; kingdom Metazoa; phylum Chordata; class Actinopteri; order Carangiformes; family Carangidae; genus Seriola; species Seriola aureovittata. The sequence goes on from NC_079368.1 coordinate 22,702,820, forward strand.
CCAGACTGAGCTTCAAGCCCTTAGCCAGCTGCAGACAGACAGACAGAAGACAAACTGAGCTAATATTTGGTCTGAAAGTGAATATATTGATGTTTTGAACATTTTTTCAATAAGCTGTTTGTTTCACTCTACCTGGTCCTCCACAGTGATTTCTGTGGTGAGAGTGTTGTCTGTGTTCCATTTCTGGTTAAAGCTGAGGCCCAGGTCTTTCACTTTGTACTTGGTCTCCAGGTGACCGCCTGACTTCCCTGTATCTGTGTTGTTGGAACCAGAGGTGGCAAACTCCTGCAGGACAAAGAGGGATGGAGTGATGATGGGGGAGATGAAGACAGGAAATGAGGTGGGAAGAGAAGCAGAAAGGCACATTGCCACATTAGAGCCCAGCTATGAAACTAAAGGCAGAGAGGGTGAGAAAGCATTCAGGGAGAGAGAAAGAAAATTAGGGTAACAAGCATCGTTTTTCTGCTTTTCCTCTGCCACACAATCCCTCTCAGGTTTGTATGGCTGGTTATTTAAATGAAGAACTACAACTCTTAAGATGGAGAAATGAGTTGAGAGGGAAAACTGAAAATATAGGCAGGACTGTGAGGGAGAGGCTGGTTGTGAGCGGATCCGAGGATCAGTGCTGTTACTGGTGCAGCAGTTTGGGGTAATGGTGGCACTTACATGAACTACGGCTGCAAAGAAACACTTGGCAGAAAGCCTGCAAACATTGTTGGTACACAAACACGCAACTGGTACCACTGGCTTACCCAGCAGTGCACCTGTGTTTAATCATTACATATGCGCACACACGCTCTCTTACCATCTGACAGGAATGTCCAAAGGAGACGCAGAAAAAAGAGAAAAGAGAGAAAGTTAGGGAGAACCACACAGAGTTTACATGCAGGAATGAATCCGCTCACTATGACAATGAAAAGCAGCGCTACACAGAGCGGAAACCTGGGAGTTTGGACACAGAGTGAATACATTTACAGCTTGAGTTTTGTTGCATGTGGGAAACTCTGTATGCAAGTGCTCATTATGGTTTTGCCATGGCAACAAGTTTATAGCAAAACAGACAGAGTCTCTCTAACGACCTAAACACTCGTGTTACTCTGCTGACTCTGGATGTTAGACTGAGTACAAGTCAGGCAGCAAACACACTCTGACATGAACTGCTGCAAGTCCGTGAGTCAGCCATTTGATGTATACCACTGAGAGAAAGGCCTGAGCATGAAATTTAGACACATCAGGCTCACAGAGACAACATTAGTACTTACAACACCACTTTGGGCCTTGGTCTTAACATCAAGCTTCAGGACTCCATAGCCTGGGGAGAAAGGACATCAGGGAATTTACAAAAAAAAAACGACATCCTTGTAGTGCACAGCATGGCTCGAAGACAGCTGCAGCAAAAATAAACATCCTGCTTCAGCATAGCTTTGTTCAAAACAGTTCAAATAGAATAATTTTATGAATTTGTTGAAGTTACCATAGCCCTTGTTGAAGATGTCTTTGGCAGATTTTCCCAAGTCAGAGTATGAGGGAGGGACGGCCATTGTGCCTGAGGAAACATACATGTACGTACTGTCAAGTTTTTACAATTTTCTCACAACAGTGGAACACACATACAAATATGCATATCGCTGCTTGGACCTGACTGATGCATAGTCAAAGGGATATTCCAGCAACCTAGAAATGCACCTCCATGAAGTTGCAGGGCTTGCATGACTCATCAAAAGAATAAAAGCAGAGGCCAAAATATCCAGATTTTTTTTTGTCACTAGTATGGGTTAAGCTCCAAATGTGCTGGATCCTACATTTCCCATGATGCAACTTTGTTAGCATCTTTCACTAGACCCTAACTATTAAACACCCACACTTTTTCTGGGTTTTTATACAGACGTTCTGCTAAAAATATGAAGTCTCAAAGCCCAAACTGAGACAACCCTGCCAAAGAGGATATTATTCAAGATACTAGTGTTATCAAAGACAGAGTAGTTCTCCCTGTGAGGACTAATACCTCTATATGGAGCCCTGCACCTTTGTGGAGGCTAAGCAATGCAACTCAGATTTCTAAGGGCATTAAAAAAAGAGCTGTATTCGCGCACACAGAAAGCACTGCAGATAGCATTTTCTGACAAATGTTGCAAACAATCAGTACACATCAGTATTCATATTTGCCTCAGTTGAGAAACCCTTGCTTTCTGGAAAGGGCCTGTCTGGTGATATCCAGCGTCTCTCCTCCCCCTCCATCTTCCATGTGAACCTTATTGATTGCCTGGCAACAGTCCATTAGCAAGCAGCAGTGGTTGTTTAACTAATGGGACTGATTCTCTTGGAGGGAGGGACTAGAAATGTCATGGAGCAAATATCTTTAAAAAAAACCACAGAGACACCCAACAGAGGAATTTTACTGCAAAAGTTACTACTGTATTTCAACACGAGTAACATCCTCATTATGCTATGCTAGTGATGAGAAAGAGATATAATATCTACGATGGGTAAAGGAATACTACGCAAGGCAATGCAGTAGAGCTAACATAAGCAGTAGCAAGTTTGGTTAGTCAGCAACTACAAGTTCTGCACACCACTGCACTGCACCGGAGTGCTTCAGACAGTCATCAGGGTCCCCTGGGACAGTGTGTGTGTGTGTGTGAAGACATTTTTGACAAGGTGACTTTGCAGGAGCATTTAAAATATCCTGCATTCACTTACAACCTAAACCAGGATTAATATTTTACTACAGGCTTGCCTTCTTTCTGGTGCTTCTGTCCCCCCACTGTTAATCTCATCTATCACATCTTTTCTACAGAGGATGAAGATAGGACATCACTCGGGCTAATGCAGCTTCTATCTGCTAATGCACCAATGATTGACCCAGTGCAGACCATCAAAATGTTGTCATTTTAATCCAACAACTTGAAATTGACAAAAGGTAAAGATCTCAGGTCTATAATGACAATGTAGCCAGAGTGCAATCCAGGGACCCTGATGATACATCATCCGTCTCTCTACACACACACCCCCCACTCACCATGTCCCTTGGGTGCGTGGTGCTGACATGTCACACAGTGGCCTTTGTTCTCTGCCTGCTTGTCTTTTCCTGTCTTGTCCTGCTGCACCATATTCCTCACTTCTTTCTCTGCCATGTCTCTTCAGACGAGGGAAGCACAAGGAGGGACAATAGAAAACTTTGGCAAATTGTGCTGCACTGTTTGACAGCAACAGTGCACAATGTGTGGGCTTGTCTGAGAGTGGCTGTGAACATTAGCATGCTTCCTTAGCATGCAGTCAAGAGCTCACAGGTGTCCTTTCTATGCAGAAAACTGGCCAACTATTGCGACACATTGTACAATATGTGCATAGGCCAGCAGATGATGAACACATTGTACTTTGTGCACAGCCTTTGAACACGATAAGGCCTGTGTGCCTTGTATGGCACTGAAAAATGTCATTTTTATCAGACAAAGAATACTGATTAGCTGCATGAAGGATACAAAATGATGAACTGGTGATATATAGAAGCTTCTCTGCCCCTTATACGAGAGCACAGAAAGCACAGCACTTCTTACAGGTAAGCATGTCTCCTCGAGTGCTACATCAACAGCAAATTATTATAAAAAATATCAATTACAGCTGTTTTAAGTTTAACAAAGAGTCAGCTAATCTGCTTCATCTGTACTGTGAGGGTGTGGTTTGTTCATAACTGACTGACAGTACTGGAAACATAAGCAAACAACCTCACAACTGTCTTCAGGATCTGATTCAGATGTTGCTGAACTCTGATTGATGAATGGAAGTATGTGAAATCACCTTTTTCCAGCTGAGATCTTGCCTAATTCAAGCCAGTGAGAAAAAACAAGGACAAGACCACAATAACAGAAATCTCTCTAGTGAAATACCCAAACCTGATCTCCATCTTTCTCACACACACAAACACCTGAGAATAAGTCACAGTCTGCGTCAAAAAGTCCCGTCCGTATCTGCTGTTTGCTTCTACAAAACCTAAGCAACTGTGTGCCAGCTGACATGCATTTTGCTGAGCTCATGTAATTCCTGCACTGCCTTTGTCATTTCACGCGACAGACATGCTCCTTCTCAGCTCTGTGTCCCCTCACCCCCTTCAGGTCCATTTTTGACTCCTTCCCACCTCGACTCCATCCTTCAGTCTCAACACTCGGCTCTATATTTAGCCCAGGTGAACCTGACACTACAACACATGTGACTAGGGGTTCAACATGTGTCCTCATCCAGGTTCAGCCTATTGAAAACCCCTATAAAAATGGATATATTTGTCTGTATTTTACCTCCACACTACATTTATATACAAAACACTCTCCCTCCTCTGATCTTGACACTTTCATGAGCTGCAGCCTTGACTGAGCTCAGAGGTCAAAAGGACATTTAGAATTAATGTGAAAGGAAAATTACGACCACACAAACAACAAAATGGTGGATGGTGCTCAGGTACAAATATTAATATGTTACATGCACACAGCACAATAAGTGTAAATTGCCAATTTTTCAGTTTGAATTTTTTGCAGTTGTCTGATTAGATAGCTGCATACTGTCTGACAGACCACTAGTATGTTACATGAAGTCTGATTCATTTGAACACAAGGATACTCCTGATTCTCACTAGGTCTGCAACTTCCTATAATTAACATTATTGAGAAATCTATTGAAAATTATTCTATGAATACTCTATTCTGTCTATGAAATTGATCAATTATATCAATGAATCTATCAAACGAAAAATATGTTCACTTTGTGCTGATATAAACTGGATAAAAGCCACCAGTTTCTTGTATTTGTAAAGGTGAAGTCAATGTGTTCCATATTTTATTTTATGAATCAATCACAAAAAAAACTGGCAGTAGTCATACATCTGTCTTAAATGACTAACAATTCAAGGAATAATTTAACATGTATTCGATAGTTGACAAACTGATAATTTAGCAATTTAATATGAGGGCACTGATAATAGACCCTTTACTAATGAACAGATATTGAACAAAAAAACTATAAAACTGTGCAAACAGACAGTTACCCAACACTGGCCGAACCCTCTGATAACATGACACCAAGGCAAGTGGGTGAGGGATATAACAGTGTGTGTGTGTGTGTGTGTGTGTGTGTGTGTGTGTGTGTGAGAGAGATAAGTTCTAGAGCAGTCAAGTCACACCAAGACAATATATAGCTTGAACGTAAAGTGCCTGATGTAGTGATGATGTATTTGCTTCATAGTCTGCTCCAGTCCACATAATATGTTTTCCCAGTGAACTTCAGAGTGTATGACAACAGTTAGACTACTGTTGTGTGTAAGCACCTGTTTACTGGTGGGTGGATCGTTTAATACTTATTGCATCACCCTGTATTGGTACTAATGTGTTCTTTCAGCCCTGAGTCAGTCTAGCATTTGAACAATGGGCCTGATTTCAGAACTTTGGATAGCGCCGGTCTTAGAAGACCAAATAAATTACCCCAATTCCATTCCAATATAGATTTAAAACAGTTAAAATAACCCAGGTTTCATTTTCACTTATTCCTCCGAGCTGACCTTGATATTTAATGTACCTGTTCATAGACTTTTGGCTTCTTGAAAAACAGGCATATAAGATTTATGGCATCAGGTCGCCCTGTCCCACAAGTGGACGAGTATTTTTTATTAGCCCAGATGTGTCCACCTCTGGTTTTTCTTTGTTTGTCTGTAGCCTCGTCCACTGTGTGCTAGGCTACCAACCCTGCAACGCCTGCCTTTCTAAAACACAATCTCTATTTTTAAATAGGATATGGACAAGATGTCCCACCACAATGTTAAAAATGTGCCACTTAAAAAGCTTTACAGAAAATGGGACCATTTTGTCCCATGTCGACATCGCTGATCGCAAATCAGTTATGGCCAATAAACTTCCCTTTGTGGAGAGATTCTTTTTCAGGCACTTTACAGTTGTAAATTTCAGGTAACTACTGGGATATACAGGCCTGGACTGCCATTGAAACCATGGCATACCCGCCTGCTGCACTCCCACCCCTGTATGTGTGACTCATATCTCTCTGACAGTCACACGATTATTGACAACAGCTGCACCGTAGTACAGATAAACCGACATAAGACAATAACTTTTTGAAAATAACAACTTGGTGAAGTCAGTTATTTCTTACCTTTCTTTACGGGGTGGGTGCAGAGTTTCTTAACGTCGGCGCAGCGGGGCACTGTGAAGGAGAAAGCAGAGACGAACAGACTGGGCAGGCGCGAGTCAGACCTCCGGCCGAGGGCGGGGCCGTTGTGTAATTGACATTGAGGAAAAACTTGTCAAACAGTATAGGCCTGCTGTATATGTTTTATATATGTAAACCGTGTTCACATTTCGTACATTATTGCTGAGAAGTTCATTGGTGCTTAGTATGTGTTTGATATAGGTAAAGGCATACCTGTCACAGTGATATTCATGGGAAAGTCTCCATAGTTTTATCATAGTATTTTATCATATCATAAACTATCACGAGATTAGGCGTGCTACCTTGATGCATTCTACATCACATCAAATCATTATTGCACAAATAGTCACGCAAAATAAAGCTTGTTTTTGGATTTGTGTAAACTGTGATTAAAAAAAATATTTCAGATTTACGTAATTTAAAATGAGGTCATGGACACAGAAACTCACAAATGTAAGGAATAACATAACAGTGCAATCTCTGCAATGCTAGAATTGTATTATATATTTTTATATTTTTATATATTTTTCTAGCCACTTCCGTGTGAATCAACACTGGGTGGCACAAATGTGAAAATGCCGCATTTGTTTTGGTGTAATAATACTCTTACACCGCTCGGGGGCAATGACCTCTTGCTAAAATCGCTTATAAATAGAGGGTGTTTTTGCCCTGAAGTTTGTCTGTCAGGGAGAGGTTATTTTCAGGTTGTGCGCAGTGTCCCGCCCTTACAGTCTATGGTACTGCGCAATGACGCTCTAGCAATCACAACGTTATAGCAGTGGTATAGTATAATAGTAGAGAATAGTTATAATAAGGAACATAGTTGGAGCTTTGTTCGTTGCAGTCGAAGTTATGTTGAAGGGGAGATTGAAACAGCCTGAGAGGCAACACTCGGAATACAGGAAATCCTACACAGAAATACACCTGCTAGAACTCAAAACTGGTGCAAAGGCATAGGAACGCAGGTGTTTACCTGCATCGGGCAAGCTGCCTATTAAATCATGGGATATCATTTATGTTTTAGGCCTAAGTATTATTATTGCTGTAATTATCAAAATTTGCTTTATGATTGGTATCCAAACTTTCGCAATAATCGATTGTTATTGCGAAACAGTTGTCAATAACACAATATTTTCCAGCGGTTGTTAGTAGTTTACCGCTGTGTCTTATTTCTAGTAAACTCCCAACTGCTCATCAGTAAAATGATTGTGAGACGTAGGAGACTCTTCTTTCTATCACTTCTATTTCTATATGCGGCTGAGCCGTTGCTATGGTAAAGCCTGCTGATACAAGTGTTGATGCCTCAGCGTCATCACCGCGCGTGAACAAAATCCTCGGATAAACAAGGCTAATAATAAAGGTAAACGAATGAAATTCATTACTTCATGTAACTGAACCGGTTACAGTTGTTTGGTCGACGTAAGCTGTTGTAAATATTTTTTTGTTTAACGCGTGGTTGTGTGTCGTTTCTGAGGAGGAATTCGTCGACAGAGCCTGTGTTGATTAGCCAACTTTACAAGCTAATTGACAATAGCCATTGTTGGTCACCGCTAACATAGGGATTTAGTGATTTTAGTGATATAAACAAACTCAAAAGCAACTACACTTCTGTATAGCTGTATACAGTCGGCGTGATTTGGTTTATACCCATGCCCAAGGAAATCAGGGTTTAGTTATTGTGCTTTTCATTTAGTAACTCTAAACAGTCTATCACTGTGAGAAATCTTTGTGTGTTTGACTCTATTATATTTCTTTGCTGATACTGTAGACTTTGTGTTTGTTTTTACAGTTTACAGCTTCAGATGTGTGAGGGGCCGTCATCAATATCTGGGCCAATCCCCCCGGATCCTTCTCTGTTCCCTCAGTACTACAAACGACCTGCTTCAGGTTAGGTGCGGCCATGGGGTTATGGTATACTAAAATCCCCTTTGAAACTGAATTTACTGTGTATGCATGTATTGATGACAATATATGAATGTCTACAAAGTTAAGATAGCTGTCTTCCTTATGGTAGATATTGCAGCAACAAGGCCCTTGACCTCCACACTTGGAAAACAAAACAAAAATAGTATAAATATTGGCCTCAAGTTACATTATTTCATTTTCTTTCCTCCCTCAGCTCGTGGACGTTTAGAGGGAAACCACAATGGGACTTTGGCCTTGCTCTCAGGGCCACTTGCTCCAGATCCTGTGTTGTACCCTGGCTGCTACAGTGCTCGTACCCCAGCACATCCTCCCCGTGTTGGCCCTAATGCCACCTATATCCTGGAACGAGGACAAAGAGGTGTAGTGGGGGAACTACTCAAACTAGATGGTGTTTCGATCACTCCTGTTCCCAAACAGAGTAAGTGCAACTGATTTTTCAGATTGATCTTTCAGATTTGTAAACTCGGCAGCTCTCGGCAGTTTCTTCTTATTGCCAGTTTTTACATTTCTATGTTGTTATTAACACAACTTTTATTATTTGGACCTTTAGAACAGCGAGTACATGACTTTAGTAAAGAGAATGTGCGTCGTCTCCGGGAGATCCAGAGACGCTGCAAAGAGCAGGAGGCTGAAAGAGCACAGTCTCGTCCGGCTCCTGTCAAAGCTCTTTGGACCTCCTCCAAATATGAGAATGTCCCATCCAGGGTGATGGCCCAGCTACAGGTAAGGAATGTGTCTGCGAAAGATGGAAGTCCTTGAGTTATGAATATTTCCTTTGGATAACTTTTAATCCAATGTCTTTCATGCAGGTTTCTTGTCCATCTGTTAAACCACAGTGTCAAAAATTTCTGAAGGCCCACTCTAATGGTGGATTTACTGCCCCACCAAGACCACACTCCAAAGCTTTGCAACGCCCTGCATCGTGCAACTCTGTACATGACCAGGATTTGCAAGTGAGAATTGCCAGTTAACGTTTACTTCTTGATACACACTCACATGATCAAACAATTAGCCGTATAGTGTATAGATTTAATTTTTTCTGTCAAAGAGAAGAGAAGAGTAGTGCTTGCAATTGTTGTCTTGTGCTCTAACATGATTTATTAAACAAATAACATGAATGTGAATTTTACTGACTTTGAAGTAAATCTGCAATATTCTTTTTCTTTTTATATATATATATTATATATATATATATGTATATATATATATGTATATATATATATATATATATTTATATATATATATTTCATGAATTCTTATTTGTGGATACAGTTACAGGTGAAAGGTCAGACCATAGACTTCATAAAACATAATGCCCAGGCTGCAAGAAAAACTGTGCTGCGTCGGTCACAATCACTGACAAATCTAAGAGATAAGCCTGTGCCCAGTGCAGTCAAGGGACAGGTGCCTCAGTAGTGAGTACCCTTATGTCATGTCTTGCCTCCTCATCTTACCTATCATATCACCTATATGCTTCACCTGTTCTCATATTTCCTTTCACTGCTGTTACTGATGTGTGTTCTCTCTCTATCATTCCGACTTAAACACACACACAATTACAGTCTTGAGGAGAGGAAGGAGCTTTGGCGTAAAGAAGAGGAAGAGAGGAGGAGGAACACACCTGATCCTACAATCCCAGCTGGTCATGCCCTGATGCCTGAGAGTGAGAGACAAGAGACACTGAAGTCCCTCAAAGAGAGTATGCCTCTGTTAATCTCTGTCTTTACATTCATCATGACAACATTCACTTAAAGTAATGATTTTATAGTGAATATTTGTTAGTCTAACTCTATTTCTGATTTTCGTCCTCAGCTCATTGCTCCCTGGTGACTGAGCTGCTGTCACTCCCTCTCAAAGCTGACAATCTGAGCTTTCGCTCACGAAGGGCTCACCTTGATTGTAGGCTTTCTGAAATCGAGGAGGCCATTAAAATATTCTCCAGGGACAAAGTTTATATAAAAATTAATTCCTAACACATGAAGAAGAAGATGAGGAGGGGGAAGAAGGAAGAGGAGACGATCCTTTATATCCACTGCTTTATTGAGATTCATTTTCATTTTGTAGTTGCTCAACACTGAACCTTTTAAAATAGATGATTATTTTAACGTTTTAAAAGTATTTTAATTTTGTAAATTGAAAGAACTATATTATAAATGGGGGGATTATTACTTGAAGTCAACCACTGAGGTTACTGAATGTCACTTGCATGCTGTTGAATAACATGCAGTTTGCTCTTGGAAGAAAAAATAAGCAGATGCACTGTAAACAGTCCATTAGCTCATAAATATCATTTGCTGAGATGTGATTTGTTTTTGGGTTTTTTTTTTTTTTGTGTGTAATACTGATGATTTTTTTTGTGAAGTCACTGTATATTACTTTTTTAAAATTAAAACTTACAATGCATCATTAAAATTAAGCTGCTTGATTTTTTTGGGAGGGGGGGTATCTATGACGTATTACGCACGTCCCACCCCTTCTACGTCTGTCGGTCATTGTTCTGCGTGAGCTAGCTAATGTGCTAAAGGCTAACTAAGAATACAGAGAGGTCTTAACTTTTTTGCAAGCATATAAGATCGTTTGAAGTCTGAAAGGACATTTGAGACCTTATCAAATCCACAATGAGCAAGAGGAAAGCGCCACAGGAATCACTAAACGAAGGAATAACAGACTTTCTTGTGGGTACGTGAAGAGTCTGACGGTTGAATTCAGCTAACGTGATAGCTGTGTTCTGTTTTTAATTGAAAAAATAACACGAAAAAAACTTGAATGGATATCATGTATTTGTCAAACTATGTTAAATGATACTCTTTCTTTCTCGCATTTCTTAATTTTCGTTGCTTAGGCCGATGGACAATGTCTTGTCATTTAAATGCCTCATATTTAAATGGCTTCCTGAAATAGTGGCAGGAGTATGAGGGAACTATGAAGTCATTATACTACATTATACTGTCTTACTTCTGTCTCCAGAGCTGGCCAATTACGAGAAAAATGTCAACAGGGCAATACACAAGTACAATGCATACAGGTAAGCTCTGAAGGCTCAGCAATGAGGTGTGCTTTGTTGTTGGATGAGGGTTTGATTATGTGAATATAGCAGTGTATAATAATAGATATAATGCTGTTTGAACCCATACATCCAATGGTCGTGTAAAGTGCAAAAAGCACAAGTTACAAGTTTATAAGGCACAACTAGCTAAAACGTATGTAGTCTAATAAAAAAAAAACTCATGCAGTCTAATATAACAACCCTGTAATAAATCCAACCTTCATGAAGTTTAATGTGTTCAGTTTGAAGGCTATAGTTTGTGTTGCTGAATTGTATTGTGTACAGTGCATATACATAGAATTGAATAGCCTAAAAACCATAACCATAATATTGAATAAAAAACATTTTTAAACAGTTTCAACAGAAACTGATCAACATAAGCTTCATGAGAGTTTTATGGTAAGGCTGTTGTATTAAACTGCTTTAGTTTAGGTGTGCCATGGCAAGAGAATTTGAATACTAAACATACTAAGGGGGGCGGGGGCATTGACCTGGTGATTAAGGATACAACTTTGTTATACTTGTTATAGCAGAAATTCAATAAAAGCTATTTATTTCCGTGTTGTTTTTCTATTACATAACCAGTTTTCTTTTGCCCTGTGGCTAGGAAAGCAGCATCTACCATTGCCAAGTACCCTAACAAGATCAGAAGTGGTGAAGAGGCCAAAAAACTGGTACATACACTGAATACAACCTTAATGTCTTCATTGGCTACCTTGATAATTAATACATTTGTGAATTTGTGATACACAGTAATTATGTAAAAACCTGGTGACAATGGGCCAGATGCATAATGAGATTTTGTGTCATACAAACTGAGATATTGCAATGCAGCATAAAGTCCTACCTTTGTGAATGTTATGAAGTTCAGTAGTTGTGGTTGAAGACACTTAGATATCCTTGTCAGTATAAAGGTTTTGTATATAGATAGATAAATAGATAGTAATTCATTTTTTGTTTTTCAAATCAGAGTTTTGTGTTTGCATTTCCACACATTTTGATTTTAGTAATAACTTTTCATGGTGAGTTGATCTGATTCACTGTGTCATGGAGTCATATTTTAAGATCTCTCTGTGTTGAACTTGACCGGGATAGATGACTTCATCCTTACCTCTTTTAGACAGTTCATATCAGTGCACTGATGTCTGGAAACTGGAAATGACCCTATCATTAATTGCCTTTCCTAACACTAATGTGCTCATGTTGTTGCCGTGGTTGTGTGTTGTGCGATGCCCTCTGCTGTAGCCTGAAAATGTTTGTCAACAGCTACTCTGGACATCTTACATAACCACTGCAGACGGCATTATTCTGCATCCTCATGTTTGCCTTCACATTTCAACAGGATGGTGTTGGAGCTAAAATAGCAGAAAAGATTGATGAGTTTCTACAAACTGGCAAATTACGGAAACTAGAAAAGGCAAGTCTTTGAGCATGAAAATACATGATTGCTGACACACTGGTATATTTGTTTAATAATAGCTTAATTTTAACATAGTATAAACAGACTGACATGCTTCTTTTATATTTTCCTCTAGATCCGAAATGATGACACAAGCTCTTCCATCAATTTCCTCACCAGAGTTACTGGAATTGGGTATGTGTTATCAATCCAAATTAAAAACCCCTTAAATGTTTTGCATGGACATTCACAGTGAAATGCATCATGACTTTTTTTTTTTAAATGCAATGGCTAACGAATTCTGTTGCCAGAGGCATGCAGGAATATTTTGTAATTTATTTGTTCATGTAAGTTTACCATATGTGCCTCATGTAACAAACTGCATCTTTTGGCTCCTGACTTTAGCCCTGCTGCTGCCAGGAAGTTTTTTGATGAAGGGGTGAAGACATTAGAAGGTTTGTTTAGCAGTTGACTTGCATTAAAATTGTTAAAATAATTGTTTAATCTTATTCTTTGTCTGTTTGAATATATTTTATTTGACACACTATATTGCATGTTCAATAAATGTCACACACAATGTAGATTTAGCTCTGTTATTACTTCAAATGAGCAATATTCCTCAATGTTATTTCTTGCTCTATTTTTAGATCTGAAAAAGATCGAGCACAAGCTAAACCATCATCAACAGATTGGACTGAAGTAAGTTTGGCTCCGTGATGTTAGAATATCATCAAATCACAATAAACTCTCCTTTGAATATATTAAAGTCTTGCTCTATTGATCCATGAGCTGGGTGTCATGAGTGTACTTTACTGCCTTCAGGTACTTTGAGGAGTTTGAGAAAAGAATTCCACGTGCTGAAATGGAAAAGATGGAGGTGATCAAGCATTTATATTTTTATGTAATTTTCAGATGAGTTTTATTTTGATTTTTCTAACTCTGTGTGATGATGTTTTCATTTAGACACTGATTCTTGGAGAGTTGAAGGAAATTGATACAGAATATATTGGAACAATCTGTGGAAGTTACAGGAGAGGTAAAACTTTCCCTTCAAGTTTGTCACACCTGATATCCAGTTAATGATAGGAGTTCAAAGTCATGATATTGATTCATATGTTCTTAATTGACAGGTGCTGCATCGAGTGGTGATATTGATATTTTGCTGACCCACCCAGACTACACCTCTCAGACTGAGAAGCAGGTAAGACTCTTCTCTACCCTCACTAATCCTGTTGTAAATGTAGTGTGTTGCCATAAACTGCAGGTTGACTTCTTTTTCTAATTCATTTTGTCCAATTTTTCTTTTCCAGCCCAAACTCCTCCATGCTGTGGTCAACCATTTGGAGTCCATTGGCTTTGTGACTGACACTCTGTCCAAAGGAGACACCAAGTTCATGGTGAGGCTTGTGCTTATTTTGTCTCACATGCTCAGCTGTATGTGTTTGATGTTGTAAATGGTAACACAATTAGTGTAGTAACTATAGCCAACCCATGAAGCATATGACTGGTCACAATGTTCTGGATCTTGTTTTTCTAGGGAGTCTGCCAGCTGCAGCCGAGTGATGAAGATGAGGAAGAATACCTTCACAGGCGCATTGATATTAGGTGCCCTGCTTTATATTGCTTTAATGTTTCTAGATTAGGTTTTTTAAGCATATATTTATACAAAACACCATGGGCTGAGCCAGTGGGTAAGGATTCCTTATCCTTTGTCTGGATAATGATGTGATTTCATTTGTTGAGGGGATCAAATTGTGATCTTCAAATTAAAACATTACCTCTACCTACGCCCAGGCTTAGTTTAGTATTGTAAATCTGGATACACAGCAAAAAGTTAAGTGGCAACCTTCTGGCTTTATTTATTTGTTCTTCTAATTAGCTGTTTGTTCCTGCTCTCTAACTGTTCTTTTCATTTCCCAAGGTTAATTCCCAAGGACCAGTACTACTGTGGAGTTCTGTATTTCACTGGAAGTGATATCTTCAATAAAAATATGAGAACTCATGCTCTGGAGAAGGGCTTCACTCTTAATGAGTACACCATACGACCACTTGGGGTCACTGGTGAGTCTCAATCAAGTGTGACATGAACCATCTGATCACTGTTTCAGCCCTGTGTCACTTCTGTCATCAGTCAGTAACTAATGATTCATGCTTTTAACTATTTATATCAGCTGTTTTTCTTTGTGGATGTGTTGTAGGTATGGCAGGGGAGCCTCTGTTGGTGGATAGTGAGAGAGACATCTTTGAATACATCCACTACAAATATAGAGAGCCAAAGGACCGCAGCGAGTGAAGTTACAGTTACAAATGTAATTAAGGCTACAGCTTTCCTGCAAACAAGCTCAGGAGCATGGGTTTGTGTGTTAGTCTTTTATATACCATTCAACTATGTTACTGAAAAGAAAACAACTGTGACAGTCATTGTAATTATCTGTTTTGGACATTTGGACTGTTAATGAAATTTAAAACTAAACACAAGACCATGTGTGTTTAGCACAACCAAATTGTTATTTTGTTTTGACCTTAAGTTTAATCATCCATGGTTGTGTATGAAGATATATGGGCTCACATTTTTAAGAAGGTTTTTAAATCATGCTCAACAGTAATTTATTCTATTTAAATTTTTTTACCACACCTGAATACATTTTAGTTTTTGATATTCCAGAAAATTATTTCAACATAACCTGGGAAGAGCAGTCTTAATGTGAACTAGCTTTTGTTACAATTGTTACTCGTCCATCATGAACAATGACGACTCTATCATCAACACTGTCATGACAGTTGTGTATTTAAACACTTTGGCTGAGTTCTGCCAAAGGTGTTTATGGTGTAGTTGTTACACATTGTTTGTTTTTTTTAAATAAACTCTCCATGGAAATTTAAGCATGTGTTATGTAGTAGTAGTGCCAATACAGGCAAACTAATAAATTAGGAAGAAGAAATGCAATGATGCAAATAATATTTGTGTTTAATTGGCTAAGTGTCTAGTTATAGACACTAATTTTGGACAAATTATTTTCTTTTGTTTTCTTTATATTTCATCAGTTTTTGATTGGTGTGGGAATATGACTGTTATACGTAGAGACTTGGATCTATTGCATGTGGTTGTGTGAAAATGATAACGTGTGTAAGTTAGGGAATTATTTTATCTTCAGTTTTTAGGGGGGCATTTGAAAGCAGTAGATAAAAGTAATAAAGTTAACCAGGTACCTGGATACTGCTACAATGTATCTTGTGATTTTAATCTGTAACACAGAACCTGAACATTAGTCTATTTAAGAAAAAAAACTATTTAAAACAGTGGGGTTGTTAACCTCCAACTGTTAAGTTTGTTTATGTAGGAGTAAAATAAATGATAGTGTAAAAATGTTATTTTTTGTTTTCACTTTATTTTTAGGAAACTCTGAAAAATGATCATTGAAAAGATGTTTATTATAAATATAGACACTCTTTTAATGAAAACGGGATGCCGTTGATTGGGCTTTTTGGCTATATAAGATAAGATAGAATAGAACATGTTTTTTCTCATCACAAAAACATTTTCCAGTTGTAATAACAGAAAATTATCTGGTAAGGTACATAATGCCTGGGTGTAGGATGGGAACCATTTTGTCTGCCAATATGTTTTGTTTGTTGTTGGCGTTTTTTCATGTTTGAAAGGGGAGAAGTTGGGAGTATGTTCACATTATATCTCATATATCTAACTTGTATGTACAGTGTTGTTCAAATAATGGCTTTCTACTTAACACAAAAGTCCCAACAAGGTCTAAACATCACTAATTGTTGGATTTTAGTCATACCCATTTATGAGAACGGTTTCTGGTTAAAGTGAAATACGGTCAGTATTAAGTATGTAAGTATTAAGTTTTTTATTTATTTATTTATATATATATATATTTTTTTTTTTTTAACGTCCGTTTTTGTGTTGTGTGCAATAGTGCTCTCGTCAGTGGAGTTGTTTACAATGGTTGTCGCGGCAACCATCGTGTCGCAAGGCATGATGGTTTGAAATAAAATGCAGCGAGAAACACCGGAAAGATAGGGCTCATTCAGCCAATGACTTCGCCAAGTGCATTAATATCAGCCAATGAGAACACGTCAAGGCAGCAGTCTCTTACGGTTACACACCCACATTACTTTTGTGTCAACCACTTCGCGGGAGTTGTCACTGGAGGAGCGGTCGTCTCTTTAAAACTACTCAAACAGTATACGGGGGACTTGTAGGTAAATCTTAGAATTTTGCATGCAGAAAATTATGTGATGTCTACTTCATTCTCATTTAAGTATTTTCGAAACGGCAAGATCTATGCTTAGACGTCGTTTTTTTGTTTGCTGGATGAATGAGCAGCTACTTATCGTGCTTTAACGTTAGCTAATCAACAGCTCATCATCGCTCAGTATGCGTGTGGTGAGATGTTGCCAGTAAACCCTTCTCACTGTGACACCTTACTTCTACTACTTACAATAATTTAAAGTCCAATTTATGCCAAACATTATACTATTATGAGAACGTGGGGTTTATTTTGATGACCCGCACGTTGAAGCAGTTAAGGCGTGTTTTTTCGCTGCTTTCTACCGTTAGGTTGTCGCAGCAATGTGCTCATATTTTATAGAATTCTTGTTGAAAACTGGTAAATTTAAGACGATAATCTCACATTTCTTGCGTATCCATAGAAACTACGCAGAGCGCGCATTCAGTGAGCTTGCCGCTGATGGAAGTTGTTATGCAACACTTGTAGAAATGGCTAGTTTAAATATAATGTGTCAGTTATTATATAATGATAACTTCGTCACTAACTAGCCGTTTTTTTCCCTTACTGACTGACGAGACCCTTTATGGTCTCCATACAGCACCGTTTCAGTCAATCGATGATGAGGGCTGTTCGGATGCTCGGGGTCTTAAGTCGATTGTATTGTGTATGTGCCAATGCGCCTGTGAAGATGATGAATCCTCCACTGTGTTTTGGTTTCCCAGGGCAACCATGTCTGACAGAAAGGCAGTGATCAAAAATGCCGACATGTCGGAGGACATGCAGCAGGACGCCGTGGAGTGTGCCACACAGGCCCTGGAGAAGTACAACATCGAGAAAGATATCGCTGCATACATCAAAAAGGTAAAACCACTGCTGGTGCATCCAACATCTTCATTTTTCAGCTCAATTCACGAAGTAGGTTCCCAAAGTGTAACTTTCACCTGCTTACTTATGTACCAAATCTATTATTTCTGTTAAACTTAGTTATTTCAGTGATGTGACTGCAGTTAGTGATGTAAAGCTATTTTTGCACTCACTCACCAACCATCCTGTGCATCATCCATGTTACACACCCAGTCTGGTATTTCCAATTGTTTCCACTCTTCCTGAGGAAACATATTCCTCTTGGACTGACTGTCCTTCACAAGCCACATGACCATGTTTTTATTTCCAATGATGGCATTCCTACTCAGAGTAGAGAGGAACACACCTCCAGTCATGATGGTCATTGAATATAGCCGTGTATTATCTTTCATGCACTCAGTGTTAGGAATTCCACACCTGGAGTGAGTTTTTACAGCAGGTGATGTTGATTAAATTGTCCAAGTTTATATTTTTCTTATTTGCAAAATTGGCAATATGCTTGGATACAGGATTTTTAAGATATTAAATGGAAAGATTAAATTTTCCATCACTATAATTTACCGTAGCTGTCCAGACTTAAACAGACCACATTTTAGAATTATAACCACACAGTAGCCAAATCCCAGACTTAAATCTTGTCACAATAAATCACCCAGCTCAAGCTTGAGTTCTCACAATTGTTTCTAGCTCCTAGAGCCTGTCAATATAAATAAAACTTTATGTATTTCCACTCAGTGACATCCTTATTAAGAATGACAAGAAAATATTTTGGATGTAATCATTAGTGATATCATGTAATATTTTCTATCGGATTGGAAGCGTTGTGATGAAAAAGTAGTTTTGATGTTCAGGCAAGTAATGGAGTAGATTATTTCATTAAGATTTTTCTTCTCACATCCAAACACATTTTCCATCAATGTCTGATGAATACAATGTGTCCCACACAGGAGTTCGACAAGAAATACAACCCGACCTGGCACTGCATCGTTGGGAGGAACTTTGGCAGCTACGTGACTCATGAGACCAAGCATTTCATATACTTCTACTTGGGTCAGGTGGCCATTCTGCTGTTCAAGTCCGGCTGAGGGAACGCATTTTCTCGACACCAGCTTACCATACATACAGTACTGACTGACTCGACAAAGGCACTTATCATTCCTTGGCAAGGGGCCGCTGCCTTTTTCTGTGCTGCTTTCTACTTCGTTCTGTTTTTGAGGATAAAAACCGTGGCCATGTTAAAGAGATGAAACACTTGTATTTATTTTTGTCTTGTTACATTAGACATGTCCTTTTTTAATTAAAGCGTAGCTGTTAAGCTGTCTGGGTCCAATGTCTGGTGTGGTCATTTCATTGCACAGCTTTATTATATGCTAAATAAACAAGGACATTTATATTCCCATATGACCAGGTACACACTATGCTTTGAGATGTGATGACTGTGGTATTGACATGTATACAGATGTATATGCAGTATGTTCTTGTAAACATTACCAATGGGATGAAATTGTCAAGTTGCATTTGCTAGTGTAGTGAAGGTTTTAAACTTCCCCATGCGCACATTTGACATACTAAACCCTTATCTGTACAGTCAAGTAATGGTGTATGAAACTCTAGTACATTGTGTCACACACTGAATATGCTGAGGTCAACAAGTTCAGTATATGAACCACTGCATTGTT
This sequence comes from Seriola aureovittata, assembly GCF_021018895.1. Classification (NCBI taxonomy): domain Eukaryota; kingdom Metazoa; phylum Chordata; class Actinopteri; order Carangiformes; family Carangidae; genus Seriola; species Seriola aureovittata. The sequence continues at coordinate 22,722,194 of NC_079368.1, forward strand.
CAGGGAGTTAAATAAGCACATAACCTTGAATACTGTTTTTGTATAGTGTTCACATGTAGTTAAAAGGATTTCATTGTCAGACTGACACCTGCTAATGGTAAATTCAATAAACATGTTATCTACACTATTGTGGCTCTGGAAATACTGTAACATGGTGCTGAAATGGGTGCAAGCTCACGACAAAACTGTCAGGAAATATCCAAGCTATGTGTATACACTAAATGCCAGAACAAATGAGGCAATAGATGGCGTAAGATGGTACTTTTATTACAACACATTTAGAAAACCAACTTATGTGGGTAGACACCATTAGACAGGCAGAAGGAAGAGCGCAGGTATCCTTTCAGCTGAGGTACTTTCTTGATGAGGGGCAGGAGCTGAGCATCAACAGCTTTCTGGTCCTCCTTCCTCTGCTCTGTCAGCTGGTACTTCTGCAAATGAAGAACACGAAAACTACAGAGTCAGACATTAATCTGGAAAACCCTATGTTCTGTTGAAAATGTGTTAAGTTGTGTACTTTGAGAAAATATCCAAGTTGGCCCACCTCTTTCTCTGTATCAAAGATCTCTCCCTCCTGGTGACGGGGCCTCCTCAGCTTCTTCTTCTTGAAGTAAGAATCGTTCAGAGTTTTGGGGATCTTCATGCCAGAGATGTCGATTTTGGTGTTGGTGGCAATGACAAATTTCTGGTGAGCCCTGCGCAGGGGAACTCTGTTCAAAGCAAGAGGGCCTAAAAGTATGCAAGAACATGAATGTTAGCAAAAGGAGAATTAGGATGTCCAACATTGTACTGTCAGTGCTACTACTTTGAATTATGGATGGTTCTTCTATAATATGCATTCATGTTGATTAATGTTGAGTTACCAACATTTTTACCACTAAAAACAGACACTTACCAGTGACAAGCAGGAGACCACTTGAGAGCTGCTTCAGGAAAACCACACGCTAAAAAAAACAAAACAAGTATTATAGATATGAAGCTACCGCATTGGGGGTGTTTTGCACACAATGAGCCCAATTACTGCATTAAAACACAACATGTTATATTTAGTGCCAACTTGAACACAAAAAGGATCCTTCAATTATTCAACTCATGTAAGTGCGCTCAGAAACAACTAACCAATCATATTTGTGCCATATGAATGAGAATTTACAGCCGCAAACCACCTTCATACCAAGCTATTTAGACAGAGGGAAAATACATGTACTTGACACGCACCCCTAATTTTATCGAGAGCGCTCTCTTGCTTGTCAGTTTCATAGCTGAAACATTATTTAGGTCAGCCACTGCTTTAAGTCTGTGTGGGCATACTTGCTTCCATAACCTGCCCATGTAGTGTTTGAGTGTGGGAGGGACAACGTCTGTGGTATCGAGGGTGTGTGATCATACTGATGTTAAACCCACAATGTGTCCTTAGGCAGGAGGCATCACTGATTTCTTTTTGGGGCAGTTCTATCAGTCTCCTTATGGAAACAAATGGTGATAAACAGCACTGCCATGTTGTCAATTTAAAATCTGAGTTCAGGGGAAAATAAAAAATTACATAGTAAAAACGCTAGGCCTATGTTAGTTGGTTAGATATGGTGTAGAGGAAGGTGTCACGCAAGAGAATAGTTGAGGAACACTATTGTTGGGGTTCCTTTAGCCAAATCCCTCATTTTCGACATTAACCTCCTCCAAGTGCTTCATTGAGATTATAACATATCCATTTTCAACTGTACACCACTGTCCAAAATCTCAGGGGACTGGTAATCAGTATTGCTGCTATAGTAACTTGCCGTCCTCTATGACAAGCTACCATAAGCAATGAATGACTAATATCGATGCAAACTTCTTATACATAAGACATTGAATATTGTATTTCATATCTACTGTACTTATCAATCATGTTGGTTTTCTAGTAAACAAATCTACATAAAGGAAGACCCAAAACGCAATGGGAATAATGCAAGCTCATATTCTGACATCTAAAATTTTGATGGAGAAGAGATTCTACGTTTACATCTGGATCACAGATCATGTCTTTGAAGATTAAAATTACCAATAAGTTACAGGAATTATCCTGATTTAGTCATAACCACACAGATTCCTGCTCCTTTAACTTCCACAGGCACCTCTATATTTAGAAGATTACTTCTACACCCTGTCATACATAGGGCACTGCATATTCACCTGTTAAGTCTTTCCAATCCTCTGAAAGCATTACGTCAATCATTTATGCCAATTCATGAGAACTCTTTAACATCATTATCAAGTCATGTGCTAGAAATGGTTCTCACCTTTCCGCGGTGGCGACCAGTGAGCAGAATGAGGACAGTTCCTGGGGTGATGGTACCGCGCAAGTTCCTCTTGTGCTGGCTGAAGGGCTTCTTTCCATGACTCTTCAGTTTACGGGGAACATCCTCTGTGGGGTAGTAGCGGGGCTACAGTAGGAGCACATAAGAAAATTGTTAACATTTTTTAAATTCTGAGTCTTGGGATGACACAAACGCATGCAAAGTGGGATTTTTCAGAGTTGACAGCACTGCGTGAGCTGATACGCATGGCCGTTATCAGAATAGATGCAAAATTAAACCCCTTTCCTAGCTTGAAGTTTATTAGGAACGACTAGCTAAATCTAATGCAGTCTAATACAACAGTCCTACAACTGTTTCAGAGAGGAGCTGATTCAACTATGATACTTCTGAAGGATGTAGTTTGTGGTTCATTATATAGGTGCTTGTTATTTGGCTTAATTTATATAAATGGGGTAGACAAAATGTAAGAAAATTTTAACATTAAAACCTTAATGACAGAAGGATTTAATGCAGGACTGTTGTTCAAGGCTGAATTAGGTCTTAGCCAACTGTACTTAAACTTTGACAAAAGAAATTCATTTTCTACCATTTGGTCATTACCAAAGTAGCCTGATAATTAACCTTTAAAGTGCTTGGTGCAGAAAAACTGACTGCGTTGTGTGTGTAGACTTAAGATTTGATTTGTTGCTGCCCAGACTTAAATTTTTGTCCATTTCTCTGTCCTGTAAATGCCAAAACACCTATGACTCGTTTTAATAGATGGATCCTCTTAATAATAATTAGTTTATTCCCTTTCAGTCAGGCAACTGTAGATGAGTGGTCTGATTATGCACCAACCCATTATGAATTCTGCTTCTCTTTGCATAATTACATCTAATATTTCAGATGTCATTGTGACCAGTCACATCACTCACCATCTTGCGCAGCTTGACCACACGAGTGCTTCCGTTCTTGTCTCCTCCAACAGTCTTGACAACAGTGGCCTGGGGCTTCACCTTAATCTTTTTCTCCATCTGAAACAGGAGCAAACACCAAAATAAGACATGAACAACAACTGTGATGTGCATGCGGCTTATTTTAACGTGTATTTTGCAGGGTGTCATGGCTCTGCCCTCACCTTGGTCTCAGTTGTCTTGGTCTTCCTCTTGTACATAGCCCGCCGGGCATACATGGCGGAACGGGAGTAGCGGCCAATGCCCCGGGCCAGAACCGGGTTCCGGCTCCCGTGCTTCTTCTTGGCAGACTTTTTGTCTCCCTCTGCCATCTGAAAAAGTAAAACAAATGTTGGTACAGAAACTGCAGAAATCTCCGAATTTTCTTTAATGTGGTTTCTCTTTTGTTGATAGAGAGCAAAAACAGTATTCCAGCCTAGGTTGGACAGTGGGTTGTGTTCTGTTAAGTAGTGCCCTGGTTTTGGTACCAACTACTGCATGCTAGCAGTTTATCAATGAAAACTACACTCTTCCAAGTCAATAGTGTTGTTAGTCGAATTACACTTTGTTTGAAAGCAAGAGGAAAAAGCACAACCAGTCTAAAAACTCTTCCACACAATCGTCAATGCCTAAGCAGCATGACATGTAACATTAGCTAGCCGTTAGCAACACTGGAGAGCAGAGTCGCTGTACTAGCAAGCCAGCCACTAAAAATGGCAAATTAGTGTTTAAAGGGAAGATTAAGTTTGAGACAGCGGAACTGTACGTGTAAACGGCAAATACGTGCAAAGAGGAACAACACGTTTCTATTAGCCTACTAGCTAGCGTTATAGACAGCACGGAGGCTAGCCAGTGGCCTATACACCAAACTGTTCATTATTACAGAAACATGACAAATAAATCATGGCAATAACGATGTCTAACGCATCATTTAAGTACACGGATTCGTATTCTCATATATGGAGGATGGAATATTTGTTCTATAACACAGATGAAAACAGATTTTATTCCCACAGTAACACGAAGGCAAGGCAGTCTTACCTTTGCTATGAAAAAAAGACCGACATCCGGGCATGTGACCTATATAAGGACGCTGCACCATGACGTAATTACGTCGAGTTTCAAGGGTGTAATGGACCTTGTAGTCCTTCTCCTTTACTTTCGATGTTCATTTGAAATAAAATAACCACTTGTTTTTAACAAATGGCACTCTCCAAAATCCAAAACAGATTTTTTTTGTTTCTTTTTAGGAACTTGAATAAACAAACTCCCGCTTACCTCCTAAGATTCTCTGTTGCAGCAGCAGAAAAAAGAACAAAAACAAAGCAAATCATTTCTCATATGGTTAATTCTCATATAAAAGCTATTTATCTTAATAACAACTACCACTACAACTACAATAAAAACTAATCGTGGTTATCTGTTAATTCCCTACTAAACAAGAAACCAGAATTAAATTATATTGAGTTAAATCAATTTACTATAATTTAAATAATTAAATATTTTTAATTAAATTAAATTTTGCTTGAAATCATGAATGAAAAATAAAAATGAATTGTTTGATTTACATTCAATTTAATTAAGTAAATATATCAAATTAATTCAAATCTAGTTAAATTCATTTAATTATATAGCTATTTTTGGACAGTTTACATCATGTCTGTCAATAATATACAGGTGCTGGTCAATAAATTAGAATATCATCAAAAAGTTGATTTATTTAAGTAATTACATTCAAAAAGTGAAACTTGTATATTATATTCATTCATTACACACAGACTGATATATTTCAAATGTTTATTTCTTTTCATTTTGATGATTATAACTGACAACTAATGAAAATCCCAAATTCAATATCTCAGAAAATTAGAATATTACTTAAGACCAATACAAAAAAAAAAAAAAAAAAAAAAGTTGTCCAACTGAAAAGTATGAAGATGAAAAGTATGAGCATGTACAGCACTCAATACTTAGTCAGGGCTCCTTTTGCCTGAATTACTGCAGCAATGCGGCGTGGTATGGAGTCGATCAGTCTGTGGCACTGCTCAGGTGTTATTCGAGCCCAGGTTGCTCTGATAGTGGCCTTCAGCTCTTCTGCATTGTTGAATCTGGCGTATCGCATCTTCCTCTTCCCAATACCCCATAGATTTTCTATGGGGTTAGGGTCAGGCGAGTTTGCTGGCCAATTAAGAACAGGGATACCATGGTCCTTAAACCAGGTACTGGTAGCTTTGGCACTGTGTGCAGGTGCCAAGTCCTGTTGGAAAATGAAATCTGCATCTCCATAAAGTTGGTCAGCAGCAGGAAGCACGAAGTGCTCTAAAACTTCCTGGTAGACGACTGCATTGACCTTGGACCTCAGAAAACACAGTGGACCAACACCAGCAGATGACATGGCGCCCCAAACCATCACTGACTGTGGAAACTTTACACTGGACCTCAAGCAACGTGGATTCTGTGCCTCTCCTCTCTTCCTCCAGACTCTGGGATCTTGATTTCCAAAGGAAATCCAAAATTTACTTTCATCAGAGAACATAACTTTGGACCACTCAGCAGCAGTCCAGTCCTTTTTGTCTTTAGCCCAGGCGAGACGCTTCTGATGCTGAGACGCTTGTTCAAGAGTGGCTTGACAGAAGGAATGCGACAGCTGAAACCCATGTCTTGCATACGTCTGTGCGTAAGCACTGACTCCAGCTGCAGTCCACTCTTTGTGAATCTCCCCCACATTTTTGAATGGGTTTTGTTTCACAATCCTCTCCAGGGTGTGGTTATCCCTATTGCTTGTACACTTTTTTCTACCACATCTTTTCCTTCCCTTCACCTCTCTATTAATGTGCTTGGACACAGAGCTCTGTGAACAGCCAGCCTCTTTAGCATTGACCTTTTGTGTCTTGCCCTCCTTGTGCAAGGTGTCAATGGTCGTCTTTTGGACAACCGTCAAGTCAGCAGTCTTCCCCATGATTGTGTAGCCTACAGAACTAGACTGAGAGACCATTTAAAGGCCTTTGCAGGTGTTTTGAGTTAATTAGCTGATTAGAGTGTGGCACCAGGTGTCTTCAATATTGAACCTTTTCACAATATTCTAATTTTCTGAGATACTGAATTTGGGGTTTTCATTAGTTGTCAGTTATAATCATCAAAATGAAAAGAAATAAACACTTGAAATATATCAGTCTGTGTGTAATGAATGTATACAAGTTTCACTTTTTGAATGGAATTACTGAAATAAATCAACTTTTTGATGATATTCTAATGTATTGACCAGCACCTGTATAGTCAAGGCTGAAGGAACAAAAGGTATTCATTGCATCTTATCATGATTAGAATATCAATTTTTGAGATGGCCAAAAATGTGTTTTGTGAACATTTTGCCAAATTTGAAGAAATTCCCTGAAGGCATTCAGGAGAATGGGACGGACAGACAGACATATGGAAACATAATGCCTTCAGTCACACCTGTTTCTAGTGCAGAGGCATAAAAAAAGCATAGGCTGCTGTCAAGGGCTGATGACGAAAACTTCTCTTCTTTTTTCAAAATGCAATTTATTGAGATTCTCTGACATAGAAATACAAAATCAGTCTTTTGCGGGAGCCATCACAGTACTAATCCCTGATAAAGGCGTGATAGAGAGCATTTTAAGGCAAACATCATATTTCAGAGTTCCTGTAAACCTCACTATAACCCAACAAAAAACTGTACTTTATGAGTTAATAATTTGCTACATGGGTTAATGTGACCAAGGAGCTACCACTGTATTTCAGGCACACACAGAAACAGACTCTTGCTGTACTCTGGGACAAAGATCAGAAACATGAGTTAGCTCTTTATCTTAACAGGGCTCCCAAGGCAAACCTTGACTGAAACATTTAGTGTGTATTTTTGTATAAATAGGCTGAAATAAGCAACAAGAGTAAGCAGAAAAAAATCTCTTTTTAACACGTGTCAACTTAATTCTATTTCATGTGAGTGTGGGACATTCTTCGACAGGAATTGATCCGATACTGGCAGTTTCTTCAGTCAGTAATTCTCGAGAACAATGGCGATACCCTGACCACCACCGATGCAGGCAGAGCCAACAGCGTACTTGCCTCCTCGTCGCCTGTTAGAAACAAAGTTCATTACTCAAAGCTGCTCAATTTGCCAACATCTATACTGCGCATGTAATTACTAATGACTAGGTTACCTGAGCTCATGAACCAGGTGAGCAGTGATGCGTGCTCCAGAAGCACCGAGAGGATGTCCTATGGCAATAGCGCCACCATTAACGTTGCTTTTCTCTGGGTCCAGTCCGAGGGCCTTAGCGACAGCCAGGTACTGAGAGGCAAAAGCCTCATTCACCTATGCAAAGCAAATGACATCAATAGCATAATATAAAGTCATGTGTAATGTGTTACTTTTGGTACTTTAAGTACATGTTGCTGGTGTTTTGTCACTTTCACTTGGGTGAAAGATTTGACTACTTCTTCCATCACTGATAAAACGTATGACATAATCTGAGGTAGAAAGTAAGTAAAAATATTGTTTTTTCACTGGTAACAAACCTCCACTACATCCATGTCGTTGAGAGTCAGGCCGGCTTTTTTAAGAGCTTCTGTGATAGCTGGAACGGGACCTAAGATGATCAGAGGGAGAACAGACATTCTTACTATAAGAGATGATGTCAAATACCACCACAGTTTATTAGCCATCTAATCATTTTCAACTCAAAAGGGTTAAACTGCATTTCCATAACAGTGGTGTCACTCACCAATTCCCATAATGCTCGGGTCACAGCCTGACACATGATAGGCTACAATTCTGGCCAAAGGAGTGAGCTTGTGCTCTTTCAGCGCATCTTCACTTGCAATCACCAATGCAGCAGCACCGTCAGATACACCCTGGAGATCAAGCAGAGAGTAACAGTAGGTTAATCTACATGGTAGAAGTAAGAGTGGTTGCATCATATTTATATTAAATAAATACATTTTAGTCTTCAACTCAAACAGTGGAACCCCTAAATGACATTGCCAGAACTCATAACTCCTTCAAATGCTTGAAAAGACAATACAGATTCTTATCTCATAAAAAACATTTATTTTCAAACTGGTTAACTTTTTTTAGATTCTGTGTAATGCCTCTTCCTTCTGGTTAAACAAAAAAATGACAAGATTGATGAGGAAGCTAAATGTATCACTGACAATTTTTCATTAACCAAGAAAATCAGCGTTGCCTTGAGGTTTCCTAAGCACAAGAGTGATCAGAATGATCTCATCCCATCTAGTTTTTCAGGTTGAAGCAACTGAACATTTTGAAGATAATGTCTGAAGTCAAACAGAGAACTTGTTTGATCTTCCACTCGGATGATGAAAGATAAAGTGAACACCTCAGATCCTTAAGAGGGGACAAAACCTCAGGCTTGAACTCACCGAAGCATTGGCAGCAGTAACAGTCCCTCCCTTCTTGAAGACAGGAGGCAGTTTGGCCATCTGTTCTAGTGTGGTCTGCGGCCGAGGGTGTTCATCCTGAGCCATGGACACCTTGCCTTTCCTTGCTTTCACATCAATGGGAGCAATTTCTGCTGTGTAGTGACCACCCTCATGAGCTGGAAATAGAACAAAAGTTACGATCTAACTGCTACAACTGTATAGCTAAATTCATAATTTTATCAAATTTATCATAGGACTTAGGATATTAAGCTTAAGGAGCTATTCACTGAGTCTGGTCCATTTTCCGTAGCACAAGTTTCTTGTGTTTACCTTAAAAAATTAACAATGGACTTGCCTTGACCAGAAACTTCTTGACTGCAAAAATGAGTATGTGTAAGGTGAACAGACCGTGTAAAGAAAAGAAAAGGATGAATCCCGTCTTACCAGCCTTCCACCTTTGCTGCGTCTGGAATGCATAGTTGTCACAGTCTTCTCGTGTGATCTGGTATTTCTCTGCCAGGTTTTCTGCCGTGATGCCCATCGGGATTTTGATGTGCAGGTCAGTCAGACCCGCCCACAAAGTGTCCTCTAGCTATCAGGCCAAAGAGGAAAGCTTTTAAAGCTTCTGCAGTTTAATAACAAGCTGTTTTTGTGGCCATCAGAGAAAATCAATGAAAAGCCAACCTTGAGATCGACTCCAAACTTTGTACCAAATCGGATGTTGCGAACAGCGTACGGGGCCTGGCTCATACTCTCTGAGCCTCCACACAGGACCACCTCTGACTCCTTCAGGCAAATCTCCTACAAACACACAAAGCAACCGTTTTTATTTTTTATTTTGGAGCAACAAGAGCAATCCTAAGACACAGTATGTTCAACTGATATATATGTGAAATATTGTAGGTTTACAAATATATAGACCTTGCTCTTGGTGATATATCACCAGTCTTTTACACATAGACACTAAGTGGCCACTTTATTAGGTTTAACTGTACAATCTAATGCATTTCAATACAACAGCACTGACTGCCATCTTTAACCTCATAATGTTCAGTTTTTAGTGACATTGTCAGACATTTGTAAATTCAATTATATATATATATATTTTTTTTTTAGGTCAAAGTTAAAAGTGGTGGACTAGATTATATCAAGAGGTGTTTGTATTTTTTTGTCTTTCAAATTATAAATATGGAGGACAAGAAATTAGAAATATGAGAGGGGCAGAATATTAGAAACACCTCTGAATATAATGCAGTCCAGTTCAAAACCATCATTAACTACGTATAATTCAACACTTACCACTTCTATGACAGTGTCAACAAAAACTAAACATCACAGGCAACATAAAATCCGACCTTACGGCAGAACAGTTGTATGTGATTGCATTCAATGGCACAGGTGGCCACTGAGTGTACAATAATATGGTTTATTGTACATTTGTATTCCTGCCAGAATGTTTTTTGTTCTTGGTGGCGTGCTTACATGAGCACCACTGATGACGGCCTGGAAACCAGATCCACACAGTCTGTTCACAGTGAGAGCAGGCACTGGGATAGGAACACCACACCTCAGACCCACATGACGAGCAATGTAGGGGGCGTCGGCTGAGCTCTGAAATTAGGGGGGGGGGGGCAGATAAAGACAGGAAACTAATCAGCACACAAAGAAGTAGTAGTAGTAACACAGGTATTTTCATTTGATAGCACTTGTGATCTATTAAATGTGACAGCTGATATGTTGGCTTTTAGTTACCTGCATGACATTTCCCATGATGACACTGTTTACGAGCTCTGGTGCCACGCCCCCTGCAGCGAGGGCAGCTTTGGCTGCATGCTCAGCCAAGTCTGTTGCACTGTGGTCCTTCAACACGCCACCATATGTACCGAATGGAGTGCGCTTGGCAGCTACAATAAATACACCTGCAGAGAAAAGGATCAGTTTAGTACAACGACAAGTTCACAACACCCACCATTAAACCACAGCCAGATCACATTATAAGGATTTACTAGGGTGGTACATGCTGCAGAGATGGTTGACACAGCCAGGTCATTGAGATGCAGAAGTTAAAGATGCGGTATAAAGGGGAAACTAACATCAGATGCATCAGATGGGAGTGTAGGGACAAGAGGAGCAACTAGTTCTGGATTGTTAATCTTCGAGGTAGAGTATAAACGTCTTTCTGAGTATTTTTTCTATCACACACACACACACACACACACACACACACACACACACACACACAGGGATATACTAACAATTAATGTTCAGGGACTACGGAGTTGAGTTGAAAACATGCATGTTAAATAAAATGGAATCTCTTGATCACAGTGAAACACAGGTGTGATGAATATTTTTTATCTGCAAGTTAAACGTGTTGGTTAACATGTGTGGTGCCCTCTTTGAAAGGACATACCGTATAATAGGCAAATCAAATGTTTAAATATTTTGCAACTTGCTTCATGTGCAAAAAACCCCAAAATACATAAATAAGAACGCAATATTAATTCAGACTTTCTTTTAGGTCTCAGGAAGCTTTACAAGCTCTTTACATGCTTTACTAACTATATTTATGTTTTGGGTAATTGTTCCATTTTATCCATTCAATTTCTCATTTAAGTAACACCTGCTGTTGTAACTACCTACTTTTCAAAGTTTGTTTTTAAATTCAAACTATATGATCTTACTTATTATATGTGCAAGGACCCAAACCCACTCTTGACCATCCACAGCTGCTTTAAACTTTTAGGGCGTGCTACTGTCCAACTGCTACAAAGGTAAGCACTTATGATAAATACGCTATAATCATAAAATAGAAACGCGCAGCTTGAATAAAGGATGTATATTCCTGAGACAGTTCATACAGTGGGACTTTTGTTTGTTTGTTTTTTTGTTTGTTTCGTGATAAGGAAACAGTCTTTATGTAAGAGTCCATATGGTTACAAAGATATTTAAAGCATTGTTTCACCTTTTCTCATGTGCGTTTGTATAGAAAGTCTCGAGTCCATCTTGTCACCTTTCACCTATATTCACGTCATCTTCAGCAAAGTATAACAATCTCCTCACACGGACATTTAAATAAAATCGACTTTACAGCGAAGGCATTCATTTAAGTCATTAATAATAATAATACATTGATAAAGAAATGTGAAACGTGTAGCTCCAACATTAACACTTTTCAAAGTCCACCAGCATGCACCATTCCTGCTTTTTTGGCGTCTTGCTGAGATGAAAGCGTGTGTGTATTTGTGTGTTTACCTCTGAGGAGTGCCATGATGCTTATTCAACGACCCACCGCTGTCGGATGAAACCTTCCCACTGATATCTTTGTTTTGGCACTCTGAATCAATGCGAGGTGAACATAAGAACCGGACACAGCTGCGACCTTTCCCCTGAATACTGCCGTCGCTAGCTGTTCACTCGTCCAGTGAGATTCGCCAGAAAATGTTAAACATAGATTCAAGCTAAGAAGTTAGAAATAATTAGTATTTTCGTATAGTTTTTATCATTGCCTGTTTCGTTATTAATTAAATCAATTAATTAACCTGTATTTAACAATTATTTATTTTTCTGCGGGGACAAAAATATTCGAAAGTGCGCCTGTTAAATTGTGAGAGAGCCTGATCAAAACGTCATCATCCTGCGCCACTCAAGCAAGGGGACAAGCCAAGTTATGTGTAGCTACATGTGAGCGTTTCTGTCACTTTAGTATGAGTTTAAAGTGAAACAGCACACCGTGGAAACATGTCTGGGGCTTTATCGCGCTGTCTCTGCAGGGTTATGGCCCGACAGACCGTCCCGTCAAGGTATGCTTCTCTAGTTTAAAGTGAAATCACAAGGTGTTAGCTACCTGGAGCTAACGTAGCTAAGGTTATTCAGTAAAGAAATCAGCTCTGTGGTTGACAAATACACAAGTCCTTTGTTGTGTGTTGTTTTGCAGCTTCCTGTCGGGAGAACATCAACATGCTGTCACCGTGAGTCCTTGGTTTGCCCCTGTGATGACACTGAAGACGTCTGCTCCACTGAGGTAAGATCAAGGCTGAATTACATTAGTTTGCCTGCAAATCGCAGTTTTTGTTGATTTCATGAAGTGAGAGGAAGGAAAAACAACCTCTGCAGCAAACAGACATTAAAATGAGTCTATCTTAAAATGTTTATGCACTGTGAATATTTTTTTAATGAACTTGCAAAACAGAAAAAACAATTGTGGTATGTGAAAAAAGTTTGTGCTCCCTACTAAGTTAGTATTCAGTAACAATCATGTCTGTTATATCTATTTCTGCAGGGGTTGTATTTACTTCTTTTCACTTCAAAAACATACAATTTGTGCAAACTTTTGCATACAACTGCATGCCAACTGCCCCGAGGACCCAGATCCCTAGGGGCTTTAAATTCCCAGGTACACGTTAATTCTTTTTAGTAATTTGATTAACTGCAAATTTGTTGGTGAATATAAACCACTAAAACAGTGGATCTCTGTGTGGACTTGAAACTTGGAGGTGGCAGGGTGCAGTTCACGATGCACAGAGTGCCGGAGGTTGGGGTGGAGGGTCAGGAGAACCCCAACGACAAATATTATGATGATGGATATAATGGTTTTTAGCAACCAGATTGTATAACTGATGTGTTTTCTTTCGTGTCCAACTTTGCTTCACACGCAATTTAGTTCCAAGTCAACTCTGGAAACTCAGTTTAGAGAACAAAGTAATCAAATGCTAATTTTTAAATCATTACCCCACCAAAACCCCAATGACTTGTACCATGTCACATTATCTATATATATATGATATTGAATATGCTCACATTGAACTGTGCCTTGTGCTTTAAAAGAGCGGAGCCCAAAAAGAAGAAGAAAGTGGACCCAAGAAGGGAGCAGGTAATGAAAGACCGGCTGAGAAAAAAGCTGAGGAAGCTCCAGAAGGTTCCACCTGAATATATCCCAATAGAGGACTTCGTCACTCCAGTCAGCTGCATGGATGAAACAAGGTACACCTCATTTCGCTGTTGTTGTTGTTTAACTAGTTAAATTTGTAATGTGTTGTAATTTGTTAGATCTGTTTGAGGTTTTGTTAACCTCTCTGTAGAGCTCGTTGTGGCAACAGTACATACATTAAAGTATTATCAGATAAGGCAACAAAATGTCTGAAAATACCAAAAACCAACTATTAAATCTATTGAAAACGCATCAACGAACACAATACTTGCAATGGGTGCTATTTTGTTTTGGTTTGTTAATGGATTTTTTTGACAGTAGGGAAAATATATGTTAACACCAGACACATCTTATTTATTTGTCACATTTGGACTGAAACAACCAGCTATAAGCAAGATGAAGGAAAAGAAAAGTATGTTCTCACTCCTCAGTTGTAGCTTTGTCCAGAAGCAGTGTCAAACTCTTATTGCACAAGGGAGAGCAGATGAATTAATTGAAGGTTACTTTTTTCCTCTCCCACTGGATCCATGGTCAACACTGTCATAGTCAGTACACAACTAGAAATCCAAACTCAGAGACTAGGACATGCTTTTATATATCATTTGTGTTGCTTTGACTCACTGTGCGGTCGTTCTTTTCTTCCTTGCTCTGAAGGGCTGTAAATCTGTGTTTATTATTCTCTTACAAAGGCAGCGCTCCAGACCAAGGCTGTCATTTGATGAAAGTGACGGTCGAGCCCTGCTGCTGAAGGAGTGGAGTCTGTACAAACAGGTAACCACTTAGCTATCACATCGCCATGACAAAAGCTTTTATAGAAAATGCTGCTTCTAACCTCTGCTCTCCATCATGTACAGTTAGTGGGCTACATTTTCTGTGCTCATCTGCCTTTGTTCTTGCAGAAGCAGCACATGGATGAAATGAAGGCTGTTGAAGTTGCTCTGGAAGCACAGAGGGAGGCGCTGGATGAGCTAAAGTTGGAGTCTGAGGAGCTGTACCAGGCAGCACTGAAGCCAGACCCCCTTCTGTTTCCCTTCAGTCATGAAGGTCCTGCCTACACACCCCCAAATAGCACGTATGAAGCTCCTGATGGGAAATACAACGACATCACTAAAGTCTATACACAGTGATGGACAGGGAACAGCTGTCGGTGCAGTCTGTGTGTATTGTTTTTTATTTAGTGTGTCCTTGTTTGTAAATGATTCAATAAGCCGAGATACAGCATTTTAACATTATACAGGTGTAGGTATGAGGGACACCTTGCATGTCTTCTTGAATTGTCATGAAGAGTATGAGGCTTTTAGTTACATCAGTTCTCTAATTTTTGCATCAAATGCAACAACATTCATGGAAATGAAGCATCTAGTTGTTGTTTTTTTTTCTTCACTTTCACACCTCTATAAAAAGATGAAATAAAACTGAATAAAAAATTGTGATTTTTTTTTTTCTTTTTTGATGCAATTTGTTCAGAATTCAAACAGTGCTGTTCTGGTTTGTGCGAAGAAAAGCTGTGCACAACATCTACATTTTTTATTTAACCCAGATCAAAACAATGTACAGACAATCCTTCATTACTTAGATGGATATCTTGAAAATATATCCACTGTGAAATTTGATGCAATGTTGCCCTTTCCTTCAAAAGAAACACATGATTAATGTTAAACTTGTTTACAGTGAGTAAGTGCAGTCAGCCTCTCTGCTTCAGTTTCACAGGCTTTATTATCATTAGTAGTCGTCATTTATGACTGTCTTTAATTCACTGTATTCATTCATAGTTGCTGTCATCCTCATCATTGACCACTAGATGCTGCCACCAATGTTTATACCGTACATGTCTTGTTTTCATAGAGCATCTCTCTGAACACAACCTGAGATGGCAGTGAGTGATGACCAGTCTCTCCAGCAGGTAGATCTGAAGGATTTTATGTCCATGAAGTGAAATACAGTATATTATGAATGTTCATTTCACTTTGGTTTGGCTGCCATGGAGCACAAACAGCAGGTTAATAATAGTGACAGTTCAGGAGTCCTGAGGCTTCTCCTGGTTCAGGGGCATGTGCCAGTCTCTGGGAGGGTCTTGTCTCAGTTTCCACACAGGGGTGAACTTTCTCTGCTCTGCCAATCTGTTCCTTTCACTCCTCTGCAACGCTTCCTGCAATATATAAATATAGAAAAAAATGTGATGGTTTCCTTATGAGTTGTCTTGTGCAGGCATGAGAAGCTTCAAGTGTTGCAAAGAGTGATCAGATTTGGTGAAAGAAAAAAGGTACTGTATCCAAGCTGATCTTCAAAATGTTGATTTAATCATTTCAAGGCAACTTGTTGCTATCATTAACATCACAATGAATTCTAAAAGTAAAAATCTGTGGAATAAAGTGAGAAAGTGTTTGAAGCTTGTAATGCCTATTTGACACTAGGTGTGTATGAACAGTTTGTTCATTTGGACTGCCAATGGGAATAGACCATGATAAACAAGCTGCGGTACAACTAATGCCCAGGCCCTTCTGAGTGGTATCAGAATAGAAAATGCTACCCCCAAAAGCTCAGACATTGGATGAGGATGGCAATAATCAAAATAGAAAATGTTTGAAAATTAACATTTCTAACAGTTGATCGCGTTACAAATAAAACCAGACTGATACAGCAGACAGAATAGACAGTTAACCAAAACTGGTTTAGGTTAAGAACTACACCAGTTTACTTACAGAAATAGTAAGAAAAGTGACTATAGACTAGAGATCAACAACCAATAACTAATTTTTCACTGGAAAACATAACACCACAAAGAACCAACATTTTGACATGTTTTCAATATCAAACTGTTCTAAAACTCTTTTATGGATCTATTTACTATATTTGATTGTCAGTATGTGTTAAAAAAAAAAAAAAATAAATAAAATTTTCTGGTCTCGAAACAATACAATCTCAGCTCTACAGTACCTTTGACTCTGTGCCTCTGTGTTTCTCCCACTCTCTGCAGTTGTGGTAGTCCTCTTTCCACTGCTGACAGGAAGGGGATGTACCATAAGTGTAGTAGTGGTGAAAACGATTCCTCAAGCTTTTGCAGTGTTTGAATTCGCTCCAATAGTCATCACATCCCCGGGGTGGCTGTATGAATAGACAAAGGCAGAAATTACCACTATTCTAGTTTGGACAAATTATGTTTTGAACCCCCTCTGTTTTGTTGTTTTTGTATTTGTGCTGAACGGCTGCACCATTTCCACTTCGCCACAGTTTAAAGAGATATTCAACATCAGCCTGGAGTGTGTTTAACATATGCTGCTGATTATGGTTTTTGCTTCATAGGGGTTGAAATTCCAGCCCAATTTGAAACTATCTTGATTGACTAAGAAGTGGCAATAAATAGAAGAAAACACAGGTGTCTGGAGGGGTTGAACTGAACATCAGTTTAGGCAGTGGCTGGTCTGGCGTTACAATAATCTATTTTTACATATAGTTTTTTAATTTGACAAGCAAAGTTCAGTTTCAAAGCAAATCATAAAGCAGGTAAATCACTGAAGGTTTCTCTTGAAACCACCTAGTTTGCCTGACATTGCTTCTCGATAGCTAGCTAAGGTTACTTTGGCAATTTAGCAAGATAGCTAATCACCTTCCTAACTGTTTGGTTGAGATTTGGCACTCTTCACACTTTATCAGGACTATCAAGAACAACTCAGAGAAAAAGAAATCGGAACATTTTGCCGAGAACATTATTCACAACATAGATACTGCTTTTGATAGATTACCCTCCATGAAATTTTTCCGGACTGGTCCATTGCTAGCATTAGCAGTGCAGGCTTGAACAGGAACAATACTTCCCGTTCGATTTCTTTTCACAACAAAAGCACTACCACACCGTTCGACAACTCTTACTTTGAAACTCACCTATACAAAGGGTCCGTGCATGAAGCATAATCCTTCTGCAGGTTCTCACGTTATATAATGAAAAATGCCAGGTTAGGGGGTACTGCCTAATTTTGTTGTCCTACTTGTGCTAAATACAAATGTATGTTAACGTTTGTGAGCTCGTTCTTCATTAGCCGATGCTGCCTAAACGCTGTTCACGCTTTGCGTGTGTTATTGTCCTACTGAATGTAGACGTGCAATTCAATTCATCGCACCAAAGCTACAGTTTGTTCCATTACCAAACGTGTACAATAAAAATTAACAAGCAAGTCGAGAGCCGGAAAGATAAACAGATCGTCTTCAAAGTAAATTTTCGCAAGTCATGTTTATTTTGTTGTTAAGTAGTACATCTAATCTTCTTGGTTTGTTCTCACATATATATTTAAAGTGAGAATGAATTGATGTACAGATTTTTTATTTTGAATTGTTCATAGTTGGTGTTTGTTCAAGATAATATGGTAGAATTTGACCCGTATGTGCACTTTTATTTGTAGAAATATAACCACTCACACCTGACTGACTGCAAGCAAAAAATGAAATACTTTGAAATGGAACCTGTTGACTGCCTCTCCTGCTTGGCTAATTTCATCAAGTCAAGTCCAGTGTAATCCTAGAACACGTGTAGAAAATTAAGTTGCATCGCGAGACAGTTAAAAATCGATACAACTGTGAGGACAGCGAAAGTATTTTCCTAGATTGCCCCCCACAACGCTGGGTGAGACACCTGGTTAATCCACTGTGAGCTGCTGCTGCTGCT
Source organism: Seriola aureovittata (assembly GCF_021018895.1). Lineage (NCBI taxonomy): Eukaryota > Metazoa > Chordata > Actinopteri > Carangiformes > Carangidae > Seriola > Seriola aureovittata. The sequence continues at coordinate 22,740,419 of NC_079368.1, forward strand.
GCTGCTGCTGCACCCTGGGCATTTCATGAGTTAAGATTGTTTCCAGAATTGTGTTTAGATTAGTTTATGTTATTAACCTGGCCCCCACCATTATTTTTGTGATTATTAATATTTTTAATACTTGTGTAAATAGGAGAAAACTCACCTGATTTCTGTTGAAGTTGACTTAGTTATAATACTTCTCACCAATAGGTGGCGGTAGCAGCCTTGTAATCTGAATGACTGACGCTGTAAAACCGCTGGTTAAGGAAGTCCGCTCAGTCATATCAGAGACAGTCACAGTTACAGCAGCATAATTGAAAACTCACAGACTGTCTTTTTTCTGTTTGGTTGCAGGTGAGATAAGTATTGATGTTAAGGGTATTCGCGTTTGTTTGTTACATTTATGTTCTACATGTGTATTAAGCGGTACAAGGAAGGGCAGCTAAAACTAGCTTCAACCGCGACGTTAGCATGGCGGCACGCTAGTACCGACACGTACAGTAATGAATGACTGACGCTGTAAAACCGTTGGTTAAGGAAGTCCGCTCAGTCATATCAGAGACAGTCACAGTTACAGCAGCGTAATTGAAAACTCACAGACTGTCTTTTTTCTGTTTGGTCGCAGCATTTCTGATTGAAAAAAAATAAAATCCTCTTACACCTGAATCACCAGTGTCGGCATACGGTGTGTAACACTAGCTTCAGGTTGTGGTGCGCTGCTAACGGTAGCCTCCTCCTGTCACATTAATAGCAACATCCCTGCAGCAGCGCCCTCCTGCGGTCCGAATGTGGTGTAACACCTTGAAAGGTGAGCGATTACTTTTGAATATCACATGAGAGGGGGAGTGATGTTGTATTTAAAACCAGCACGGCTGTGATACGGTCGTTGACTTGTCATTGTGTTTTCAGTAGGGCTGTCCCAAATGATTATTCTTTAAACGATTAATCTAGCGATTTTTTTTTTTGATTATTCGACTAATCTAAACGATTATTTTTTTGGACATCGGGGGCAGTGCTTTGGAGTGGCAAACCGGGGTGGTGGTCCCCATCTTTAAGAAGGGAGACCAGAGGGTGTGTTCCAACTACCGTGGAATTACACTCCTCAGCCTCCCTGGTAAGGTCTATGCCAGGGTACTGGAAAAGAGGGTCCGATCGATAGTTGAACCTCAGATCGAGGAGGAGCAATGTGGTTTTCGTCCTGGGCGTGGAACTGTGGACCAGCTCTTTACCCTTGCTGGGGTGCTGGAGGGAGCATGGGAGTTTGCCAATCCAGTCCACGTGTGTTTTGTGGATTTGGAGAAGGCTTACGACCGTGTTCCCAGGGACACCCTGTGGGGGGCACTCCGGGAGTATGGGATGGATGGCCCCTTGTTAGTGGCCATTAAATCCCTGTACCAAAGGAGTGTGAGTCTGGTTCGCGTAGCCGGCAGTAAGTCGGACCTGTTCCCGGTGGGGGTTGGACTCCGCCAGGGCTGCCCTTTGTCACCGGTTCTGTTCATAACTTTTATGGACAGAATTTCTAGGCGCAGCCGGGTGGTGGACGGGTTTGGTTTCGGTGGCGGGAGGATCTCGTCTCTGCTTTTTGCGGATGATGTGGTCCTCCTAGCTTCATGGAACGCCGACCTTCAGCTCTCGCTTGGGCGGTTCGCGGCCGAGTGTGAAACGGCTGGGATGAAAATCAGCACCTCCAAGTCTGAGGCCATGGTTCTCAGTCGGAAACGGGTGGATTGCCCGCTTCAGGTCGGGGGGGAGGCTTTGCCTCAGGTGGAGGAGTTTAAGTATCTCGGGATCTTGTTCACGAGTGAGGGTAGGATGGAGCGGGAGATCGACAGGCGGATTGGGGCGGCGTCAGCAGTGATGCGGACGCTGAATCGGTCCGTTGTGGGGAAGAGGGAGCTAAGCCGGAAGGCGAAGCTCTCAATTTTCCGGTCGATCTACGTTCCGATCCTCACCTATGGTCATGAGCTTTGGGTAATGACCGAAAGAACGAGATCGCGAGTAGAAGCGGCCGAAATGAGTTTCCTCCGCAGGGTGGCCGGGCTCAGCCTTAGAGATAGGGTGAGGAGCTCGGTCATCCGGGAGGGACTCGGAGTAGAGCCGCTGCTCCTCCATGTCGAGAGGAGCCAGTTGAGGTGGTTCGGGCATCTGGTGAGGATGCCTCCTGGACGCCTCCCTGGGGAGGTGTTTCGGGCATGTCCCACCGGGAGGAGACCTCGAGGTCGACCAAGGACACGCTGGAGGGATTATATCTCTCGGCTGGCCTTGGAACGCCTCGGGATTCTCCCGGAGGAACTGGTGGAAGTGGCTGGGGAGAGGGCCGTCTGGACCTCTCTGTTGAGGCTGCTGCCCCCGCGACCCGGATCCGGATAAGCGGGAGACGACGAGACGAGACGAGACGAGACCTAACAGTAATTTTATTGCAATTATTTTCCAGTTAGTCATTTAATTCGTCCAACACACACAGAGTCTGCAGACTACCGCACTGTTGGTGTCAAGATTAAAGTATTCCCAAACTTTGGAGGACCGTGTGCGAGCCTTTTTTGCCGCGTGTTGCTCTACACGCTCATTCGTACTGCTGGTAGACACCGCCATGTTGTTCAAATAGATTACACAGACGCAAATCATTCACGTAGTCAATGACTTCAATTACGTCACCGCGTTGTCCCAGCCCTTGCGCTGCGCTTGTATCCGGGTAAACCAAAGACGATGGATATAAACGGTCCCATTAGAAAGTTCCGGTTTTGTTCTATGAACATTTACCCTGTGTGGTTTTACACAACGCGTCGACACTAAAATTCCACGTCGAATAATTTTTATAATCGACAACGTCGATTACGTCGGATAATCGTCCCAGCCCTAATATATATATTTAAAGATGACAAAGGCGGTAACTGAATCATTGTTAATTTACTGCACAGTTCTTTTTTTCTTTTGTTTTAATTATATTCTTAAATTGCATTCACGATTGCTTAGTGTAAAGACTGGACATTGACTGTTTCCCTGCTAAAAATGTTGTAAATGAGGCGTCGAGTAGCGGTACTCCTTTTTGTGCGCCGGTTTTAAAGCTCAGAATTAAGATGAGTTGGCATATTTGTTTTTTCTTCCCGACCACAATATATAATCATAACGTTCTGCTAACAGTACAGTATAACATCAGTATAATGTTAGAGCATATTCACTGGCTGAAGATGTAGAGACTGCTCCTGGGTCAGAGCCTTGCTGGCTGCCCACAAAGCTGATCAAGACCATACCAGCTCAAGATCAGAAATGGATCTCAGCAGCTCTCTGGAAGCACCAGCGGCTGCGCACTGACCTAAAACTGTGGTATGATCCACCAGAGCCAGCCCTCATTTATCACCAGGCCCCCAATCCAGAGCGCTTTATCGCACACCGCCTTCTCTTGTGGATGCCATACCACCTATGGAAGGTCAGGCTGACCTGTCCTGTGGGTGGAAAACAGCTCGCAAGCTACGGAGCCCACAAGATAGCCCGCCACGTTCTGGATGTCGACAGGTATTACCTGATGATAACAGAGACTCTCTGGTGCAGTGCAGTTGGTTGCAAAACAACATACCTTTCCAGCAGCAAGACTGTCTTGGACCAGCTGGATTTGGCGCACAGGCCGGAGTTCAGACTGATCCTGACTCGAAAGTGAGTATACTGAGATAATTTAGCCTAGGTCACAGATGTTTGTCATTGAACACACTACAGATGAGCTGGTTTTAATATTTGTCCCCTTCTTTCTCTCTTTCCCTTTGCTTAATACAGATGCGCTTGTGATACGCGGGTGATTGGCTTTCTGAGGGAGAGGGCCCTCGGTAACAGTCCCACTCGCTTGGTCAGACAACTGAGGGAAAACCACAGGGAGGAGTGGCTTAAGTGCCTCTGCCGATACCTAGGGTCACGCTCGGACTTTGCTGCCCGGCCGAGCCTGCTCCCTGTCAAGTTCCATGAACCACCTGAGCCAGTAGATATTCCTAGACACAGGTGGATGCTGGCTGTTTATGGACGAGACATTCTCAGCGGGCTGGACCACATCAAAGCCGGCATAACGTCCACCTTCGGCAGTATCCTAAAAATGGACTCTACAAAGAAGGTAAATATTTTTAACCATTAACGCCGTAAATTACTACATTATAAACAAAAGTAGTCTAAAATACAGCATTAGCAATATATGCATGTAAAATATGAAATTTAGAAATGAAACATAGTACTATTATACGAGCGCTCACATATAAATTAAATAAATTGTTTAATCATTCACTGTCTTTTCTGTGCCATTGCAGATCACCAAGAAGCTATCAGGCATTGCCGAGGGGACGGCCTTGTGGCTTACATCTGTGAGCAACGAGAAAGGCCAAATCCTTATTAGTGTCCTGACTGCTTAGGAGGGTCCTGCTTTGGACATCATGGCAACTGACCTCGTCCGCAGATACAGCAATGCTGGTGTGGCTCCTCCTCGGCTACTTTATGTAGACTGTGACTGTTGTCGGGAGGGCAGAGGACAGACCAAATTGAAAGAAAGATTTGGTGGGTGGCCAGACCTGGTTGTCAAGCTTGACATCTACCACTTCATACGGCGACTGGCATCTGGATGTACAAAGGATGCACATCCTCTGTACCCTGTCTTTATGGCCAAACTGTCCAGCTGTATTTATGAGTGGGACAGAGGAGATGTTGCCTTGCTGCGGCAAGCCAAGTGGGAGCAGCTGCAACAGGAAGGTGTCCCTGGCATCACTGAAAATCTAGTTGACCAGCAGATCTCTGTTGGAAAGACTGTGATACTTTATGATTAGATAAACATAACTATCCTAAAGAGACGACTGGACAGCATGACTAGAGGAAGGTCAGACAAAACTTGCAACACACACAGAAACAGAGAGTGCAGGAGAAGACAGTGAAATACTGAACTTACAACATATTGATTTAATGTTAAATCAGGAAATAAAACCAGAAGTTACTCTAATAATTGGAGAAAGTGAAGTAACTTTCCTTTGTGACACCGGAGCTTCACGATCTGTAGTACATCCTGACAATGTACCAGACATAATGAGATCCTCCGATGTCATCTATGTAAAATCAGCAAATGGAAAAGTTCATAAAGAAGTTTTATCACAAACAACACCGATGACAGACCAGGAAACAAATAAGCAAACACAGATTAAATTAGTCCTGTCTCACATCTGTCCAGTGAACCTATTGGGAAGAGATTTACTGGCAGAATTAGACATAGCAGTAGTACCCTGTGATGGTGGGTTAGTTGCACAGCGCACGGTTAAACATGCAGAGACATTAGTTTTACATAGTGAAAAACCACCACAGTACTGGTATAGCCTAGATCTAGCAGGTACAGGCCCAAACTCAGTTACATCTCCTCTAACAGAAAAAGGAAAATCATGTGCTCCTCCAACAGCAGACTTTGTAAAACCAGCTGAGTTACATTGCACCATGTATTATAAACCCACCACAGGACCCAATCCTGACTGAGAAACAGTTTTACAAAATGTCTCAAACAAAACTGACCCTGACAAACCTTTATTGGGACGAAACAGGATTTTGCGGAGTAGCATGTAATCTAACTCCACAAATGAGAAAACTGTATAGATCCCTCTCAGCCCCACATTTGTCTGTATCGAAGCCAAAAAGAACACGTTGGCAAGATGTGGGGACATTTGTAACAGAGTGTGAAGAAACCTCAGATTTGGAAGATGTAAGTAAAAATATCCCATACTCCCCCAGTCTGAGAGCATACAGCCAAAAACTGAACTGGGTGACCAATGCCAGACCTAACACACATTTAAATGAATCAAAATCAAATACATGAGAAATATATGTGTTATTAGAAGAAGAAGAACAGCTGTTAAAAGAAGTTCCATCCAAATTATGTTCACAAGGGACAGCAGATGTGGGATTAATTAAAGGGGTAGCACCAGTCTCCATAACATCAAAATCATCATTTAGACCGCATCAAAAGCAATATCCATTAAAACCTGAAGCTGAAGCAGGGATAGAAGCTATCATTAATGACCTAATCAAGGCAGGAGTCATAATTGAATGTCCTGACTCTCCATGTAACACACCACTATTCCCTGTTAAGAAATCAGCACCCTCTGCTGGATGGAGGATGGTACAAGATCTACAGGCAGTGAATAAAGCTGTGGTACCTAGGGGCACCAACAGTGCCAGATCCACATACACTATTAAATGAGTTGAAACCAGAAAATAAATATTTCAGTGACATCAGTAATGCATTTTTCTCTATTCCAGTTCATAAAGACAGTTTTGGTTTGCATTTACCTACAAAATGAAAAGATACACTTATACCCACATTCCCCAGGGATATTGTGAAAGTCCAACAATATTCTCTCAGATTATGTCTGCAAATTTAGCCAAATTTCAACCTCCAAAAGGAAGCCACAAAACAAGCATGTCAAGAGGACTCATTAGCTTTGCTAAAGTTTCTAGCTGAACAAGGACATAAAGTAAGTAAAAAGAAACTACAGCTTTGTAAAGAGACAGTAAAATATTTAGGTTATTGTCTATCAGCAGAGGGGCGACACTTAGATGAAGAGAGAAAAACAGCTATTTTACAAGCACCAAAAAGCAGATGAGGAAGCTAAAAAAGCAGTGTGAACCCATGTAGATGCGTTTGCTGTAAACACAGTAAAAGTCACACACATAGACCATGATATCTTGAAAGATATGCAGACAACATCGCCTAGAGCAAAACATAACCCCCCCCCCCATTTCATTAGCTCTAGCATTAGCAACTAGCTTGTTGGCATTGTTCACTGATGAATGATGATAATAAAATGTAAAAAAGTGAGAACTTTCTAAATGCACTGTATGTGTAACTGATTGATCTGTCCAACAGCCATCTCTAGTATTCTTTCCCAACAGGTGCTTCCCACCAGGGAGTTTCTCTAGGATGAAGTGTAATTCAGTTTATGTTCTTACAGCTGCTTTCACACCACTGCTGTGTCTGTACTAAAATCACACACAAATATTAACATTAACATTTGAAACCTTTCTCTCTCTCTCTCTCTCTCTCTCTCTCCCTCTCTCCCTCCAGGTGACAAAGAAGCTCGCTGGTGCTGCTTCTGAAACAGTTGCCTGGGTTACCGATGTTGGTGTGTTGGATTGATAACGCCACATCTTGTCACATTGAGGCATAGCATTCCCAGCTAGAGGGGAAGCGCGGGATGCTCGGCCTGACTGGTGCCAAGGTGATCCAGAGGATCTCCTGGGAGGAGCGGAGGCTCCGCTGTTGGAGGAGGACACATGGGGCAGAGGAGACGGTCCTCCTCATCCAGGATCTCCACGTCACCCTGGACGTCTCTTTGCTGGATTCTCTCTGCATCCAGGACATATGGAGACACAGAGAAGCCACCTCAGCTGCATTCAGGGCCCACCAGGTGTGCAGCTGTACCTAGAGACTGGTAGACTGACAAAGGGCGGGGTCAGCCTTCCGACTTCCACCTTAACCAGTTCATCCCAGGTACATGCGTGTGTCTCTTTCATGCAAACATAAAATTCATTTTTGATCCAAAACCTTTTTCCTCAAGCCAGTGCCAAGTACTTCCAAGCTCCTGGCAACACCTGCCAGACAAAGCAGGAGGAATAGCGAGTTGTCTTCCCTCCCAGATACCAGGAGAGGCAGCCCAGGTGACAGTTCAAGGCAGCAACGGGGAAGAACACCTCCTGTCCTGGGAAGGAGAGTCTCCAGAGGTGAGATTCACTTCAGATATCACTGTTTCCTCTAATGCATATCAGATCTATATTAACACACACTGCTCTCTGATTATCTTTCAGCTGTCTTCTTGGACTAAACTCGGGCCCTGCAAACTAGGCCAGTGTTAGCCGCCTGGTGGAGGCCGTTTGCAACCGGCTCTGCTGTCTTCACCCGGTGGCCAAGTGGTCCAGAGGGACCGTGAGGACTCGGTGGTCATTCGTTCTCAAGGATTATGTGGCCATCAGAAAGGCAGTGCTGGCCGACCCGAGGTTGATGGCTCAGACCAACATCCGGCTCTTTGAATTGAATTGAGGACTCAGTGGTAAGAGTTTGTCATAAAGTTGTGTTGGTGTGCTGTAATCTGTTCTGTGATTTATCTTTTAATGAAAGCTGAAAATCCTAAAACAGTCTGTGTTTGTCTGTGTTCCAGGTGCTGGCCAGACTCTCCCTTCAGCAAAAGTCCTGTCCTTGGTCCAGGTGGGACAAGGACAGCCCTTTAACTTCAAAGTCCCGGAGGAGCAGCCTGGGCCCTCCAGCAGGGGTCTGCCTCCTCCTCCTCCTCCTCCTCCTCCTCCTCCAGACGATGAACAGCATGGCCCCTCATCCAGTGCTGTTGGTGCTGAGGAGGTCGTGGACAGTGGCTACTGCTGAAAAAGTACATATATTCAAAGATGACAAAGACGGTAACTGAATCATTATTTTACTGCACAGTTCTTTTTTCTTTTCAATTATATTCTGAAATTGCGTTCACCATGGCCTTGAAAAGCTCTTAAAAACTCTTCAACACCAAGATGGAAGCACCTATCTGTGCGAGCAGATGTTTTCAATCATGAATCTAAACAAGACCAAGAACAGATCACACATCACTGATGACAACCTCCATGCTGTTCTACGGATTGCCTCTGCACAAGACCTAAAACCAGACATTGATACACTTGCCATGGAAAAAAGGTGTCAGATATCTGGTCAGAAAAGACATAGGTAAGCATTTTTAAAAACCTAATTAAATTATAAGAAAATGTATTTCAACCGAGAACAAGAATTAAACTGTGTGCAATTTAATATTTGTGCTTGCATTTTGCTTTGTGTTTGTTATTTTCAGAACATGATCAATGGATGAGGATGGTGGAGAGGGGATCCATGTGGTGTGATAAAGGACAGGCAGCATCTCCTCATCAACTTCACCTTAAAACTTGACCAATATAGTTGTGAACTGAGACAACCCTTGTGTTATTTTGAGTTTATTACATATACTACGTTATATGTGTAGCAATGTATTTAGTGTTTGCAGGTTTATGTGTTTATGCAGACAAATGTTCACTGTAATCAAACCATCTCTCAGTAGTTGGATGTATCCCCTTGCAAGGCTGTGTGCTGCCATTTGTTTGTGTAAAATGCTACACCTGTCACACATGTTCTTAGCAGCTCAAAATTGTTGGTTGGACCAATATTCTGCCCCTCTCAACTATGACAAAAAAGTTTCGAACAAAGTTAATGTCATAACTTGTTATTTATCCTCATTCACTTGGATAGTTTGATCGTTGATTGATGGAGTAATGTGGGTTTCATAAGCTGACAAATTACAAATTAAAAGGATTTATGTTATAACAGAGCAACAAGCAAACATTTCTTTTTACATTTATGGAAATATATATGTAATATTTGTAAGTTGAATAATACAAATCCAGGGTTATTTAACATTAAGGAGTAGTTGCATTTATTTTACATTACATTTAGTTACATTTAGCTACATTTATACTGCCTCAAAGTTACATCTGGCCCTTTGAGGGCGGAAATGAGTTTGACACCCCTGGTCTAACAGGTTGACTGTAAGCTATTGCAGCCGTCCATAGGTGATGGGGTAAGGTGCAAAAAGTCCAGGAGCCTTTATTCATCATCAGTCTTCGTGTGAGACACAGTTTACATGTAGCAGACTGACAGTCTGAGGGAGAAGCTGTTCTGAAGTCTGTTCATGTTCTGCAGAACCAATTTAAAACACAAGGTTAGTATACGTTTTACAGTATGGTTTTACAGTTTAACGTTAGCGCACATGCTAACTTAAACTACAATAACATTACAAGTTACTACTCACATATGATATTTGCCAAATGTGTGCAGCAGGTTGCCACTTGCCTATTGGATAATCCAGCCCAGCTTCTCACCCTCATTCTTTCCCTCCTTTCTCTCTCACTCCTCCCTGTCTACTCTTCTGTCTTCTTCTTACCCGTTCTCCACCCCTCTCCTCCTGGGTCTTGATCACATATTTTTCTCCTCTCTTTTTCCCTTCGGCTTTTCACTCCTTTTCTATTCCTGCTTCCTCTCCTGGTCCACATGTTGTCCTGTTCGTTGTCCTGTCCTGATTTGCCGGTCCAGTCAGAAAGACTGAGAGGAAATGACACCAAGTTGAAGTTATAAATATAAGTAATGTTATAATAAACTTCATATAAGATTCGAGGCTTTTGAGAAAACATGGAGCCCCATAAACCACCCCCTCGCTCTGCCTATGCTTCACTGTTATGGTATCTCCGCGTCGGCAGATGGCAGCAGGGCTCTGAATGGCGACGCAGAGAATACAGTGAGGAAGAGGCTCTTCTGCTACAACAGCGCCACTTTTAAGCGCTCGCTGGCTCAAGTGGTCAACAACAATAACAGACGGCAGAAGTTGTCACAGTGGTCAAGGAAGAGCTAGAGAACAGTGCCACGACGGTATAGAAGCTTCAGTTATATGTGGAAGGTAAATTATACTGTTTAAGTTTGAATAATTCTGATTTTACGATGCATGAAATTTCGTACAATTAAACAGAACTGTTGACGGCTTGCGAGTAGCACGAGAGCTACTGTCCTTCCCTACCAACGGTCGCTAGGTGCTTAGCTCGCTAACGCCACTAGCTGACTGACTGCTAACATTTTATTAGCAATTTAAGAGCAATTAGACCGGTCACACAAGATGTTACAATTTAGTTTTCAATTAATAGTAAAAACTTACTTCCAGCTTTTAACATACTGTAAGATTTAGCGTTGACGTACAAGTCTTCTGAAATCTGTGACTCGATATCATTAACGGTTGCTCAGCTATGGGGGGAAGGCTGTGGAGCTGTTTAAATATTGACAAGTAATGTATGTGCTGTTATCTGTAATGCTAACCAGCCTATGAGTCGAGCCATTATTACATGACCTAAATTTTAAAAAAGTCTATAAAACCCAGCCTTCTGTGAGAACATACTATATGATAACAGAGAGGAAAACAACTATTCTTTGCGTGCAGACCATTTTTGAGCAACAAACTATATTTGTTCACAACATAGTCTGATAGCACATTAAAATATTAAGAAATTATGATTAGTAATTTAGTTGATCTGACCCTAACCCCAGTTTGTGAATTAAACATACCTGATGACAAAACAAACATCATATTTTGCATCCCACCTTGAGTTCTAAGCATAAGAATAATATCAAAAGGTGTCAAATCGTGTGTCTGTTCACTTACTTTAAGGTTTAATGTTGACAGTCTGAAATCTGTGACCCCTTATCACCCTATTTACCACCTGCCTATTTTTGTGTAATGCTTTTTACATTGAATATAATGCGTGTCCTTTCAAAGTGCTTCAGTCACCGGTCTGATCTCTATGGTCCTCTGATTAGATAATTGGCCAACCTGTGTGTATGCTGTGTGTAGTTGGCCAGTAAGTTTTGTTACCTTAGTCCAAATATGTCTTTCATTTCAGTAGTTAAGGTATTACAACAAAGTTTTGACACACCAGAAAGTCTTATAGACGGATGCGTTGGATCAAAAACTGTTCCTGTGATGGACCCAAAAAAATTTTGGATCACTTGTAATCATTTCATTTTTGATGTTTTGATCCTCAGATCTTCAGGTAAAAATAAGAATGGACTGAAATGTTGTAATTAAAGTGAGTACAAGTGAATAACAGTGTGTGAGGACTTTTTTGTTCTTCCAATGGTTATCTTAAGTAATCTATCCTAAGGACACTGACCTTACAAGCAAATAAATGTTGCAGAAATTAAGAATTATATTTACGTGGCTGTATACTCCAAAAAAAACAAAATGTTGGAAAAATATGATTTTTGTTTATTCACAGCTTTACCATCAGTAACAGAAAATCTCATGTCCCCATTGACCTTTGTAATTATTCTGACTTGTAAAAAGTTTGTTTAACGACTTTTAAAAAAATATGGTTGTTCCTAGATCAAAGATGGTTCAGGACAGTGCGCAGAATCGGCGACAGGGTGCCCAGGACTTTATGGCATACTATGACTTTGCCTGTGCCAAACAGGAATCAGTCCCTCTCCCTGCCGTCAAGATGAACCTTGACAAAGGGATGCTGGACTTTAATGGAGACAGGCTCAAACTGACAGACTGGCCACCCGTTCTCAACTCTATCTCCATCAACAAACACCTGCAGCATATTGCAATAAGTAGCACATACCAAACTAGCCTGGGTTCTGGAGAGGCAGGTAAAGCATATTTGCCTATGGTATTAACCTGTACAGGAAAAGTTAAATTAGAAACTTGAATGACTTACCACGTTTGCACACTAATCATATCAACACCAATTTCAGACAGAAGGTACTGTAAGTCTAGCTTCAGGAAGAAGATCCCAGCCATTCGCTCTAAGGACATGACATTTAAGTTGTGCAAGGCCCTGAGGGAGTGTCTGACCGTCTCTTCCAACATTAAGACTCTGAAGCTTAATGGACTTCCACTTAGAGAGAGGGACCTCATCGCCTTGACAAAGGTAAAAATAGACTGAGAATATTATGCAGTGTGAACAGTGAAGTTTTAACTATTTTATTATTATTTTTGTGTGTATTTAGAGAGACTAGCACAGAATTATCAAATCATTTGTACATAACACTGTTTACTCTAAACCAAAGATCTTGGAGTAGGAAACATAAGTTTTGGATGTGTGTGGCATAAAACGTAGGTGAAAATAGATTGTTTCAGAGTGAAATTTGATAATGGGCCATATGTATTCTTTTCCAGGGTTTAGCAAAAACTGTTACCTTGGAAAACCTATCTCTGGCTAACTGTCCAATCAGTGATGAGGGCTTAGAGGGTATGCATGTTCAGAGTATTATTTTCTTTCATTGTTCTGAAAGCCATCCCAAGATTATACTGTATGTCAGCATATTTGTAACTTTTTGTAACTGCCATTTTCATATGTTACAGTGATTTGTCAAAGTGTTAAATATTCTTCAAGCATCAGGACGGTAAATTTTTCAGGATGCAATCTCACTTGGAGAGGGGCAGAGCATATGGCCAACATCATCAAGGTTTAATCTCTAATATCCCATTTCAACAACTACCTCTATTAAAATTAATATTGGTATAATAATGCAAAGTGCTTTTCTCAGCATCAGGGAATGCAGAGGCATGGTACTGCATGGGCGGAGTCTCTGAGGTATCGACAACCACAGTTTGAGGGAATGGGAGGTCTCCGCCGTATCACCCTTAACTGTAACACTTTGATTGGGGACCGGGGTGCTGCTGCCCTTGCGCATGAACTGGCCGAGGACCTCTGGGTTAAAGGTAAGTAGACGCATGTGAGTTTGAGGGAATGAGACAAAGAGAAGAGAATGTTTATTTTGTTCGTGTTTTTACATTTTTGTAGGGTCTTTGCTCAGGTTTTCTGTTTTGTGATTTTTTTTGAACAGCTGTGGACCTACAGAGATGTGGTCTGTCCAATGAAGGAGCTCGTCGTTTGCTGGAAGCCTTCAAAACAAATTCTGCCCTTTGTGTACTGGATATTCGTAGTAACCCTTTAGTTGGTAAGAAGCTACCTCAACCAAAGTCATAACAAGTCTAGATTTTTTCACACTTTGGCCAATATGACAAATTATCAGTAAGTTGCATCTGTAATAAACATTGCAACCTCCAGGTGCAGGTAGTGCATTGTTAGATTTTTATTTAGCTGTGTCCCAGTTGCATAATAATTATAGCAAGTTTTGAGTATTTAGTGTTTTCATACTGGAAAAATTCTATAATGCTCTATAATATTTCTCTACAATACTATAATTCCATAATAGTGTAAGTGCTCAGGAACATCTCTGAAAACTAAAAACAAATCCCTTGAAAAACATTTTGCCTGCTGAATGTTTTTTTTTTTTTCTACAGACAAGGTCTTAATTAAAACTGTAATAGAGAAAGTGCTGATGAATGCTGATGGACAATCACTAGAGGTCAGTGTCTGCAGCTAAATTCATCATCAAGAAAAAAACATGCAAATTCTAAGTGCAGAAGTGGTGTCTTTGCATATGTGTTTGATATTTGCCACAAAGCTGTGCCCATGTTTTTTGATTGCTTGTATCTTTCTAATGTTGTATTGCAGTACCACTGGATCAAGCCTGCAGCCACCGAGCCACAGAGAGCTCCTGTTGCAAAGAAGCGATCACTGCCCAGTTCAGTCAGAGGAAAAGCTACATTTAGGATGGGTATGTATACCTATTTTTATTTTTTTTTCACAATGCTATGTAAAACAGGTGTATGTCATTTTTAGTCAAACAAAATAAACCACAAATATTTGTGGTAGTGATCACGATCAGAGTTTAAAAAAAAAAAAAAAAAAAAAGCAAGGACCTTTCATTAAGTTTGGCAATGCGTTTTTCTAAGCGCTTTATCAGACTCATAAAAAGATGTAGTAATGTGGTTAATTCTGATTATAAAGGTTAATTTCCCCACTCTCATTTTCCAAAACTCTTCAAGGTGTCAGTGTCAGATTTCCCCCAAATGTATTTAGCACCACAAACCTCTCGGTCTTCAACTCTGTTGTGAGCTCCTAAACTACAGATTAGACATTTAAACATAGTTGAAATGCACACCAGAAAGTCTCCACTTTGCACAGGAGGGAGTGCAGCATACAGTGTTGGATTTTTCTTTAAATCTCTTTGAGATGGCATTTATTATTTCATACTCATTTTTATCTGCAATGTAGCAAAGGTCTGTGTTCTTTAATATTCAGCTCTTCACATTGGTCTCTTTCTGGTGCAGCCCATCGTAAAGGAACATGTAATGGAGGGCGGAGTTCAGCTGTTGCTCAGGCACAGAAGCCCTATTCCCGTTCCTGCTTGATTCCATGGCGTGCTGCTGCGCGAGCTGGACGCCAGAGGTAAGATGTTGACTCTTCGAGTTCAAATAAGAAACTGTATTCCATCTATAAATTTGAGACATATATTTAATTTTAAAAACTTTGATAGAACAAAATTATCAGATAAAAAAAACGTAGTTAAAAATCTAGGCTATATTTGCGAAACATGTCTCTTCAACTAAGCAAATACTGTAAGTTTTATGCAAAACAATTACATCTCCTATATTTAGGAAAAGCTTTCTCCAGGTGTCACTGTAATATCACTTGGTGAATCAAAGACTAATTTTATGTTGGGTGATTTTGTTGCAGAGGTCTGCCTCCCGGATTAACCGTGATGGACCAAAGCTTTCAGGTAAAATGGCTCAGAAACCTGTCAAAAACAGTTCAATTGTGCAAAAATTGATTTATATTCAAAATTTATTTTCATCTTCCTCTTTCGAAATACCTTGTTTTAATTAGGGTGCAGCTACTGTGAAGGTTACTGTAGATTCAAATTCAGAGGGGGAGTACGACGAGGAAGACGAAGAGGCAGAAGTGGTGGTGGAAGTGGAGCAGAGACCATCTTCTTTCAATCTCCAGGACAGGATCACTGGACGGCAGTTTGAGCGTATGCAGGTCAGTCACAACACACTAGATCCCTAACTGGACCTTTGTGGAACTGTTATGTTTTGTAGCTGTAGAATATAAAGTTCTGGATCTTAAACGTATGACTTTGACGCATTAGAAGCATCCTGTATATTTGTGTGTGTGTTCTTACACACGTCCTGCAGATGGAGCTAAAAGAGTGTCGTCTGAGGCTGGCAGAGGAGCGCAGAGCCAGACTGAAAGCTGAGTCAAGGCTCATGGAGGTAAGAATAATCCTAAAAGTATAATGTTTTATTTCTCCTCTGTACTGGTCTACTGGAATTTTTTATGCTGTTTTAAGCTATCACAACCTATTGCTTTGGATATGAAGCTTTGCTGACTTTAATACCCCAGTTTTAGAGATCGTTTTAGTGCCAAACTTTATATTATGACACAGTAGGATCAATAGTCCATGCTTGTATGGCTTAAATTATTACCACTTGGAATTGAGAGTTTTTGTGTCTTTTATGGTACCAAAATTCAGTTTGAGTTTTAAATGATCACTATGTTTTGATATTGTTTAAAGATATTTCATAAGATAGTTCAATTCTCCATCTTCGGTGTTAACAAACATCAGCCATTAACCATCATTGGCCATCAATTCATCCTTACCCTTATGTTTTATGTTTGTATATTTGTTTTTGTGAATAAGCAAATTAAAAAAAGATGATGCCCTGTTGTTATTGTGTCTTATTTGTATACAGTATGAGTTGGAGAACGCCCGTCTTCGTGATGCCAACCACTCCCTGTCTGAGGCACTTGCAGCCACTGGCTCTGGATCAGCACAACCTGCTGTCAGTGCTCTTGAAGATGAGGCCGTACTTGAGAGCATTGAAAGTTCATTTACGAAATTCCATGCTTTCCTTGATCTCCTCAGGGATGCTGGGTGGGTATTAGGAAAACTGGGTAGTACATTTGTCTTGGATTGTGCCAATGCGGTTCTGGAAAGTCAAGTCAAAGAGTCTTTATTCAACAATAGAGCTTTCAGTTTCATTATGTCTTTCTGGTCATTCAGAGCTATTTTTCTATCATGAATTACAGTCTGTCCAGTCATATTAGCTTTCCCCTCCTGGAAATGTGGTACACACCTCAGGTCAAAGTATTGTTCCACCCTGGCAGAATCTCCACAGACTGTTATTTTTGATTGAATTGAACTATTAATGTTTTCCCTCGTCATCTGTCCCTTTTGTCTAATTTTGTTTTCAATATATTTCTTTTGGGACCACTATAATAATTGCTATTCATCATTAATCAATCTATGTGTTATTTTTTGGTACTAGAGCCCAAAGTGGTGCCTAAAAATAGTTTATTTTTTGCATTGTTGTGCAATGTTTGATTTTTACAAATGTTACAAAGATGGTATGGTTGACTCCCAACAGCTTTCCCTAAACTCCCAATTTAAAACTATAGGGAGTTGTTTAAAGCAGATTTATGTGCTATCTGCCCAGAAAAGAGGCAAAGCAAAAGTAAATGACAAATGAGAGGACCAACCCTAGCTAGACGACAAGGGATTAGTGGACTTTTTATAGTGGGAACTTCACTGGGAGTTATATATATATATATATATATATATATATATATATATATGCTCTGTATCTGCTTCAATATTTGTTTATGAGCTACTTGATTAATCAACTAATCATTTCCAAATCACATCCAAATTTTCAAAATTTAAAAAAAATTGTAATAATGCAAAAATAGATGTTTTTTTTGGATATTCATCCCCAACTAGCGCTGATTGATATAGAAAAAGTAAATTTCCAGTAGACTGTATTCTGATATTAGTGCATCATGCAATGTGTGTTAAAAGCAAAATAAGGTGTGGTGCTGACTAGATCAGATTAAAAGAAATCAAAGTGAAACAGTCAAGTGCACAGTGTGTGTGTGTGGGGGGGGGCATGATGACGAAAAGGATGTCCTCAGATGTGACCATGGTAGGATGGTAAACATGCATTTCCCAAAATGCTGGGCTATTTTGACTTTATTGTAGGTGTGGTTTTAGATTTCTGTTTCATTCTGAGATGCCCTCCATTAACACGCCTGTTTGTTTTGGATCTGTTGGCTTCCAGTATGTGGTCTATATCTTGGTAATGAGCCCAGACTTTCATTCTGACAGGATGAGTTTCATTCTGACAGAACCACCTGCTTACCCTCTTAGCTTGGTCTTACTTTACAGCCATCTTAGTAACCTGCATTTACTTTGTTTCAACAGTATATAGCTCCATTGCTGGATTTTCAGCATTGATAGAATCACCCTGCGGTCAGTCCTCACTTTGGGGCTTTGGCAGTTTTTTAACCTTTTTTTTTTACCTTGTACTCCGACTCACTCAGTCCTCATGTTCTCGACTATTAACACTTTTATCCAGTGGGCAGAGGAAAACCAGCATCCTTGAAGTCTTGACATTTATTCTGCAGCTTCTTTCTTACTTCTTTCTCCACTGTGAACTTGTTCTTGCTACTTTTTGAAAACATGTTAATGGAGGGTTCCACGCAACAGAATGTTTTTGTATTTCTGAAATATCACAGTATGAACAAGCTGTAACAACTCATACATATGAAGACGCTTGTTTTTACCACCAATTACTTATATATTCCAGTACTGAATCTTAATGCACGTGGTATGTCGGATTATTTTGGCATGCACTTAGTAGTGCATGAAAGAAATGCACTACTAGAAATAATATAGATAATAATAATAATTTTGCATCTTTTTTGTAGCCTAGGTCAGCTATCTGCAATGGCTGGAATTGACAAGTCAGATTTCCAACCTCTGGGAAGACCTCAGCTCTCCTCTACAATAGGAACACATCTGGAGGGTGCAGCAACTTTGACTAGAGGGGACTATCGGGATGTTCGGAATAAGACTGGTGCCTTTTCTTTGGTAAGAACTTACAATGCAATGTTTTGGAAATGCTTGCAGGTGGCTGTGACTGTGTTGAGTATTCCGGTTGCATGCAGTTTTAAAACACCGGAGCAGTGAGTATACTTGACCATATGAGACCACAAATCAATATACCAAAATTGCATTTTGGTTGAAGGGTGAATTGTTTAACAGCACCACAAATTTGCCTTCTGCCTCTGAGCTCTAACACTGCTGAACTGCATCAAGTGAAAATTGGAATAGCCTGACCTGTTGACTGACTGTCTCTGCATGGGAGTGTTTCTCATGATGGGAGTTCTCACATGATATTCAGATAACCAGAGTTACGAAATAACTTCAAGTTCTGAGTATTAACATTATTATCATGTCTTTTGTTACTTTGTTATGACTCTTCCTGTTTTTGGTAACATCATGAAATCCATGGGCTGTATCATATTGATAACTTAAAACAGTTTTCAATTTAATTATTTGTCAATTTTTCTCATCAAACATCCAATTTCTGTTTTTAGGTAGGCAATGGCCTACCTGCTCTCCCTGGTGGCCCAGGTGACACCACCCCGCACAGAACTTCATCCTTTGTCAGGGAGTCCTTGCGAGAAGACAGGAGACTGGATGTGACCTTCAGTAAGGCTTCTGGACCTGCAGTAGAAACTGGTATGGGTGGAGAGGTGGAACCAGATCGATATTCCAAGCCCGGTACCCAGTGTGACTCAGGTTCTGAGCACAGTTTCCGGAGCCAAATATCCTTTGATAAGGTTTCCTTTGGTAAAACTTTTCAGACTGAACCAAGCAAGCACAAGAGCAACAGCAACTCTCACCGGAGCAATTCTCATCATAGCAATGGCTCCCATGGATACAACAAAAGCTATAGTCAAAGTCATGCTTCCCATAGCAATGGGTCTCTTGGTGGATTTTCTGTAAGATCGAGTGCTAGTGACATTATAGGTGACAAGGCAGATTCTGTGGGATCAGTAGAGTCAAAGACCAGGGGAAAGGGAAGGCTAATGACAATAGGTCAGTCAGGGTCAGAAGGGTCAGCAGGGAAAGTCTATCCTGGGAGGGAGACTCTGGAGCAGATCATGTCGCTGGGTGGTCTGAGGGGGCAGTCAGATAATGAATCCTTCTGAGCAGGTGACCAGAGAAATATTAGAAAAGCCTTCTCAGTGACTTCTCCTTAAAGTTCTTTCTGTCACATCTAAAGATTGTTGTTCACTTTAAGAATGTTTATGATGTAGATTTTATAAATCTTTTTTTAAGTATAGATTTACTTTAAAATCTTTAGAAGGCCCATGACCACAATTCAATTTAATATCTTGTTGCATTTAAGCCAAAGTAGGGGAAGAGTTAAAGGTCCCATGAAATTAATATTGGAGTTACTGATTGTGGAATGTGTCAAAAATGCAATGTATATTTTTGTATTCACATTTTACACCTTTTTTTTTTTGTTAGTCTTCAAGTTTTTTGCTGACATGTTTTGCACTTGGAGGCATGTACAATATAAAGATTTCATTCAGTAAAGTGTAACAGTAGATATTTGGGATTCGATCTCGATCTAGTCTTGATTAAAAACCACAAATCAAGTTCCTCCCATTGCAATCCAGTTTAATGTGGGAACATATCAACCCTCAGGAAAATTACATTATCAAAGACATGTCATTGGAGGTTTAAGTGAAAATGCACTGCTTCTTTCACACAATATATATTTATTTTTACAATTTAAGTGCTGACAGACTTTTGATGGATGTTGAATTTGTCCTCAATTTGATTTTAATTTGGTCTTTTTAAAAAAAAAAAAATCTTCTATGATGTAGAATTGTATAATTTGTTGTATTGTATCACTGTTATCACTTGTTCCTATTAGGATATTCTGCACATTTTTCAAACTTGTATTTTATAGTAAACATGTTAGCAGTTTTAAATTGTGTTTCTGAGCTTTTAAATTCAAAAACTGTCTATCACTCCAAATTCAGTAAAGTCAAAAATGCTTGTGAAATACTTTATGAGTTTTTAATATGCTCTTAATATGCACAGTTCATGCCATTAACATGTGCAGAAGTAAGAACTAATACTAACTAAATATATAACACCTACCCTCAGAATGGCTGTTTACTGAAATCAAAATGTAGGTTTTACTGATATTTGTTTTCAGTACTGCATATGTTGATAGAACTCACAAATTGTGTCTGAATACTTTTTGGATCTGTGTCTACTCTAAATGTAGATACCATTTTTTGGAGGATGTGAGCCTCCTTCACAGGACCTGCGTCTGTTTGCTACATTATGTTGTTTATGGCCTTTGGTGCTCTGAGAGACAAGGACATGGGGCCGAAGTATGATCTTTGTGGGTTAAAATAGGACATAGTGTTCTGTTTTCCACTACGAGTGAGTACCAAACACCAGTAAAAGCCAAAAGTACAGTTCTCTGCAAAAGTGAAAAGGGTACATAGAGTTTTTCATTTATACTGCCTTCTTATTGTTTTGGTCATCTTAACTGCTTTTATCTTACCTTTTAACTGCTTGATACTCAATGATTTACATGACATTCTCATTGTTTATTGAGATTTTCTTATTTCTAATTAGTGTACAAAGATAGTTTGAAATGGGAATAGTATTTTACAACTACTAGTAATATTAGGAAATGCTTTGAAAGGTGAAGTGTGCATGAAATGGGAAAGAACAAAAATGACTTTACAAGTGAGAGCAGTTTCTCAGCTGTATTTGCACTGGAGTAAACATCAGCCTGAATTGGCCTGTACTGTGCCTGGACAATGTGTGACAATTGATGATGTCTGAGGGCATCACAGTATGAAGCAGGTGTTTATTCACAGTATGCATGCTAATGCTGTGGCGGTTTAGATATGTATATATATATATATATATAAAAGAGGGATTTCTGCAACATCCCAGTTGTAATAATTCAACAAAAACAAAATCGAAATGTAAACTTTAAAGAAGAAATAGCATTCTTACAAATGAAAAGTGGAATTGATAAACACACACAACCTTGCTCAGGTCACTTTAATGCTTGTATGGCTTAAATTATTACCACTTGGAATTGAGAGTTTTTGTGTCTTTTATGGTACCAAAATTCAGTTTGAGTTTTAAATGATCACAGTATGTTTTGATATTGTTTAAAGATATTTCATAAGATAGTTCAATTCTCCATCTTCGGTGTTCAGCCGATTAACCATCATTGGCCATCAATTCATCCTTACCCTTATGTTTTATGTTTGTATATTTGTTTTTGTGAATAAGCAAATTAAAAAAAGATGATGCCCTGTTGTTATTGTGTCTTATTTGTATACAGTATGAGTTGGAGAACGCCCGTCTTCGTGATGCCAACCACTCCCTGTCTGAGGCACTTGCAGCCACTGGCTCTGGATCAGCACAACCTGCTGTCAGTGCTCTTGAAGATGAGGCCGTACTTGAGAGCATTGAAAATTCATTTACGAAATTCCATGCTTTCCTTGATCTCCTCAGGGATGCTGGGTGGGTATTAGGAAAACTGGGTAGTACATTTGTCTTGGATTGTGCCAATGCGGTTCTGGAAAGTCAAGTCAAAGAGTCTTTATTCAACAATAGAGCTTTCAGTTTCATTATGTCTTTCTGGTCATTCAGAGCTATTTTTCTATCATGAATTACAGTCTGTCCAGTCATATTAGCTTTCCCCTCCTGGAAATGTGGTACACACCTCAGGTCAAAGTATTGTTCCACCCTGGCAGAATCTCCACAGACTGTTATTTTTGATTGAATTGAACTATTAATGTTTTCCCTCGTCATCTGTCCCTTTTGTCTAATTTTGTTTTCAATATATTTCTTTTGGGACCACTATAATAATTGCTATTCATCATTAATCAATCTATGTGTTATTTTTTGGTACTAGAGCCCAAAGTGGTGCCTAAAAATAGTTTATTTTTTGCATTGTTGTGCAATGTTTGATTTTTACAAATGTTACAAAGATGGTATGGTTGACTCCCAACAGCTTTCCCTAAACTCCCAATTTAAAACTATAGGGAGTTGTTTAAAGCAGATTTATGTGCTATCTGCCCAGAAAAGAGGCAAAGCAAAAGTAAATGACAAATGAGAGGACCAACCCTAGCTAGACGACAAGGGATTAGTCGTGACTACACTGGGGTTTTGCCACTACAGTCTCACTGGGTCTGGTATGAGTGGTAGATAACAGTGGCTAATGCTAGCTGACGTTTTCAATAGATATTGCTGTATGATGGATTATATATAGCTCAAATCTACTTGTGTTACTGTTACAACATTGCAGCATTTACCAGTAAAGAATTTAATTATAGATGCAAAGGACAATGGGAAGTCAGAATGAAAGTAGAGGTAACTTCATAAAACACATTACCAATGCCAAAAACAGAAGTTGTGAGCTGATGGAAAGAAGGCAGACCCAGGTGGTTGTGGTACCCATGTTCTACAACGCAATTTTGTAGAACAATGCAGGAAATGAAGTTCCTCCTTTCACTTTCTCAACCTGTGGCTGATGAATGACTCACACATTTATAGGTCAGTAAGAAGTTATTTAATCTTTCAATGTTTTATTTATGAGTGAACTGACCCTTTAATCTTGAAGTTTGATCCATTCAAAAAATATACGCTAGTGATTTAAACATAGTTAATATGAATTGAAAAGATAAGAGGCCCTAAAGGGGAAGAGCTTTCAAGGGCTTTATCACTGTCATGTAATAAAACAATGGGCTGTCATGCCACACAATGTTGATAATAGCGCATATGTACTATTTGCTGTATGAATGAGTGTTTCACTATCAATGCACCGAGTCCACTTTGATAAGTAAATTATCAAAGCTCCTCCGCGTCTTTCGGTGTCTTAAGATTCTACAACACTGGCTCATTGTTATCATCAGAGGACACAGTGCCAGACTCCACTTTGCACTTTCAATCAGCACCGTCAGAACAAAATAGTAAAACTGTGTGAAAAACATCAGTCATGTTTTATGATTGCTACCATAACTACAGCTGCTCCACAGATATGGAGGACTACTGCAGCAGTTCTGACCAAGAACAATGTGAGTGGTGAAGGAAAGGGAACACAGAGGAAGTAGAGCCATGTGGAGACAGAGTGACAAAGCTGATACAACAAACAAAACACCACATGAAAACTGACACACTTCCAAAATTCCAGTAAAACAAAATAAGTAGACCATTGTTGAGACTACATTCCAAGCCTCCTTCTGTCCAGTCCAGTAAGTGATATCACCCAAGGTCAGTCTACTCTCATTACATTAATTCTGCATTCTTTCAATCCAAAGTGATTTACACTAAGTGTTTTCAAACTGTTCGACCAACATGCAGATGAAATGAAATGAAAAGAACCACCACAAGAACAGAAAGGCAACTGTTATATTAGGTGTAGTACTTTGTTTGTTTGTTTGCTTGTGTGTATGCTGTTTTACTGCCAAAAGAATTTCCTCATGTGACATTAAAGATCTGAACTGAAGGGAAAGTAGTCAATTGCAGACGTAGATGACAGGTTTCTAATTGGCCAAAACCTCCAGTAATTTCATTCAAGTGCAGCATAAAGCAAGTGCTGTGAAGCTACCTCCGGATATGTGAGGAACAAAGTCGTCTTTTATAACTGTGCCAAATGAAACCCACAAATAAATAAGTAATTAAATGTGGTAAAGTTGCGTTCAAGTCTATATCTACAAAATCTGTGAAAACTGAAACTTGTTTCAAGCTGGGCGTCTTGTTTTTTTATTTATGTGCATGAATCATGACCCAGCAATGTTCTGACACTACACTGTTCCTGTTTTATTGGAGGATAAAGCTTCAATAAATGAACTTGCTAAATGTCAGAATTTATCATCGGATGAAGATAAAAGTACTCTGCAGGAGCCTGCATCCTGCCCGGCACATGGTGACTATGGCCTCTTACAAAACAGGTGCTTCACCGGGGCAATCAAGGCTGTCATTTCATTATTATGCAACACTGGCTGTAGGCCATCCCATGGTTGACCTGGTACAGAGAAAACCTGAGGATATTTATTTGACAGTCTCAATTCTCTGATACACACTGTGCTCTGAGCGAAGGCAAATAATGATAAAATGTGACGTTTGTTTGTTGTTCGACTGCACTGCCAGTTTTTTGGTCTGAATCTTTCTGATCTGAAGGGTTTGTCACAGGAAGCTGAAAAAAAATGGAAGTTAAGTCCAGGCTGGTGCAGAGTGCATGAGTACAATTAATTTTAGATGAGCAGATGTTACTGTTGTCTACTTTTAGAAGTGCTCTAGAACTGACTCCTTCCTTGCTGTCACTAGAGACCTTTTTTTACTGACTAAACTGACATCTGATGAGCAACCACTGACTCTCCAGGTAACTCATTTTATACATCTAAGCTGATTTAAAAAAATACCAGACTACAGCCATTGGTATATACAGTGGACACCCTGGAA
Source organism: Seriola aureovittata (assembly GCF_021018895.1). Taxonomy (NCBI): domain Eukaryota; kingdom Metazoa; phylum Chordata; class Actinopteri; order Carangiformes; family Carangidae; genus Seriola; species Seriola aureovittata. Next base: position 22,765,176 of record NC_079368.1, read on the forward strand.
TACAACGTTAATGTGCATATTACCACGTACACTGTTACCTACTCTCTTATCTGGTCATTGACTGAGTTTGCAACAGTCTAGCTGGATAGGTGCAACTGACACAGAGGACAAGGTGAAGTATCAATATTTAAAGTCACTGTGGCTGTAGCCATTATTTGTTAATTGTACAGGGAGATGATGCTTTGTACGTGTACTCACGTCAGTCGGCCTTCAACGGTGCAAATTCCTTCACTAATACACACACACTTAACACACCTATTTCTTGCGAAGAAGATGGCAATTCTGCATAGACATTAATAAATCTGGTTAGTACTTTTACTCTAGGCTTATCTGTGCACTATTAATATGATTTTTTATTGGTGAAGGTAATGATCAATCATCACTCCCCTTGAATCAAAGTACAGATGACAATGCCTACATTAATTTGCTCACCAGGCCAGTGTCAGACAGAGATTATCTGTTAGTATTTCTGTAATCACTTATTAATGTACTTAGTACTTTTATGTGACTATCAATAAACCATTAGGGGTTACTAGCCAACTTTGGCTCCATGTCAATAAGAGGTACCGAAGTTAACAAATCTGAGTGTTCACACCCAGTATCCCACACTGAAGGACACACACACACGCACAGACACACATCGCCTGTTACTGTGGTATTTCATACTGAAGCTTTTGCACAGGTCTATCAAACTATATGCATTTTCTGTTTGTTGCATAGAGAATGAGACATGAAATTAATTATGGATGTTGATCAATAGAGAAACAAAGACAGCACAAAATGAAGTTCTGTGGCAGGGTAATCATGTTTATTGGTCTACAGTTATGGCCAGATTTATCATTTGCTGCATCACAGAAAGCATGCATGTGTTTGACAGTGCTAAGAGAGGTGCTATGCTGTAAAACTACACACTATATAAATACAGCTACAATCAAAATATGCCATAATCCTGAGAAAAAGTATGAGTTTTAACTAAACATATTGTCTGCCAATAATACAAAATCGTCCCTCCTTAAAACTCTCTTGGTCAAAACTTGAGTATGAATACATGTAGGAGTAACATGATATCTTGCTGAATTAAACACTCCTTCCGTGAACAGAATACTCTGTAAATAAATTACAAGCATCGCACTTTTAAAAACAACACAACTCTAAAGCTTTACATTTCTTTTTCCAAATAGAACAAACTTTTTTTTTTTTTAATCAGACTGTACAAACAATGTTACAATTCATCACAATTTCCAACAGGTGTTAAGACTATTTTGAGTGGTATAAACTGACAGTAAATACAGCTATGAAAGTGCTCCATTGAGAATGACTCTGTTGGTTGCAAAAATGTTTTTCTTTCTCGAGATATAAAATTTTAGAGAAACACTATAACAGCGATATCTTCCCCTTTTTTTTTGAAATGCTTAAGCTCTATTCTTCGGCTATGGGCCATAACTTTACAAAAATGTGGTTGCACAGGTCATGGATAGACAGGAATGTTGTTATTGGAAAAGGGTCTCCTCAGGCCCAGCAAACAAAAGGCAGATTCAATCCATGTCCATGCCTATTCATGCATTCGTCCTGTGCTCATCAGTATTTGCCAAGCTCACACTGGGCAGCGATAAAGCCATTCTAATTACTGGGTTGTCCTTTTGAACTGGCCCGGTCCTGATTTTTAAATGGTTTGCTTAGTCATAGTAGGTCCACATTTTGCTTCCCCAGCAGTTTCCCTTGAATCAATTTCACATCATTGTCATTTTTAAATGCAACCGTCTTCATCATCCGGAGCCTCCTTTGGTGAATATTAGTTGTTCTCTTGGGAGACTGTGGTTTCCTAAGAAATGGGTAAAAAACAGAAAGAGTAACACTATGAGGTCAGGTCACTGAAGTGCACATAGCTATAGAGTCTCTTAAGTAAGTTCTCCCAAGGCTAAACTAGAAACCAAGTTAAATTTTCCAACATACCATAGCAGCTAATCGATCATTCGTCCAAAAAAACATACCTCAGACCACAACAACTGTTGCGAGCTAGGGGCGTATGTTGAGTTAAGTTCATTGTGTACTCACACTCCCGTACCTCTACTATCTTATCTGCTCCGTTTCGTGTTGCAATCTAATGCACTAAATTGACAGTGTTATGGTCAAGGTATGCTTATACAACTTGTAATTTTCAGATAAGGCCACTGTTGTTGGCAGGGTTGTCGAAGCAAGCAGAGGTCCTATACTGTAGGTTTTGTGTAATTTTTATTTGTCTGTCATTTATTTCATTATGTGCAGGATTACAGTTTTAGAGGACACATTATATTTAAAAGGTTAAATGGACCTAATTTGATTCCTTTCTCCCTGAACATAAAAAAAACTGCTCTTAACACGTTTATTAAGTAACATTTCTTGCTCACTCCAGCAACATTTCTGTTGAAACAGCAGTGAATGGAAACTTGAAATTCTTGAATCTTTATGGGGTGCTGCTGTAATTGCCTATATGCTGTGCTTAATGAGAGAAGCAACACAGTGTAAAAACGTCCAACATCCTGCTCATGAGGTAGTAAATTTTGGTGGGTGTTCAGTTAACTGTTTGTAGTGATCCTGTGTTTGGTAATATGCAAAACAATGACTACATTAATTGGTGTTTCTAAATGTATATACATACATACAGATACAGTTATGAATTACTGTATATATCCTTCATGGATACTATAGTAAATTTTGTGAGTTGAATGTTCAACAAGAGAGGGTTGAAGAAATGGATCTGTTTCTCTGTTCAGTTGTGGCTAACATCTAGAGCGACATTACTGTAGTGCTTTAGTGTGTCGAGTGCATTGCTGTGATTAAAGAAGTTTTTTGTACTGTGCATAATGTCACAATATCACATATCTCTGGGTTGAATTCCCCACATTTACATTTTCATAACTTCTATCTACAGAATTCGACTTTGTAAAATTTGGCCTTTTTTTTAATGCATAAATCAGAGGGTTTTTTTTTTTTGGTTAATTTCAATTTTCATTGAATGTGTATGTATTAAAGTCATAAAAAGTCCCTTACAAATGGAGTCCTCTCTCCAAATTTGCTCCAGAATGTCATCTTGACAGTGCTCCTGTGCCCTGTCCGCTGGTCAAAGGTCTGGCAGGTCTGGAAGGGAGGACTGTACAGGTGCAAACTGGCTGCACACTCTGTGTGGCTGACATTTTCCACACGATGAAGGCCAATGTTGTCTACACACACACACACACACACAGGCAGAGGAACAAACAACATACATTTAGACAGTGTACGCCACTGGAATGCTGTGAAGTGGGGCTCGGAGGTGGTTACTAGCGGTTCTGTAATCTACAGCTGAGCCCAAACATCACACCAGGGTGCTGCTGGCATCGATAAAATACATAGTCAGCAGAGACTTGAGGAGAGACCTGAGTACTATTCACTGTAAAGTTACATCTGCCTGGGAACTCCTGTGAGGCCAATTTGACATTACATAACAGCAAGGGCTGGAAACTTTGGCATTAATGGGCACTGTAAAAAAAATGACACACATATTGCACTGTTGCACACAGAGTTCAGAGATACGTCACATCAGCATATCTTGTGGGGGACAGAACATGTAAAAGATGTTCATTCTCTTGTACCGAACACAGCATTTTAGCTACAGCAAAATAACAATGTGAGTGTATCATTGTATTAAAAAAAAATCACACATTGCCCCCACGCACAAATACACAGATTATTAATAGATCTAACTGGTATTAATATTGCAGGAGTGTAAACTCTAATTGAAAAAGAATGACTAGTTTCTCACCATTTATGTAAGCAACCTTGTTTTCCTGGAGAATTCTCTGTGACTTCTGGACCATGTCTCCGTGAGATTTACCCTCTGGCCACTCGAACAGCGTCTCCTTCAGCTGACCTTGCAGCAGCTTCATGAAGCAGTGGGAGTTTGTGTGGTCGTGGATGCTACTGCAAAAGCATTAACAAACACAGAAGAACACAGTGTCAGAATACATCAAGGCCTCCTCACGATTTCTGGGCCAGAAGCACAGTTGAAGTTAATAAGTTAAAAAATATATAAATATATATATATATATATATATATATATAATATATATATGGCATTCAATCTAAAGGTGAAATCATTTCTGTGTTTGGGGGAGTTTGTTTTTGGAAACTTCTTGATCTTTTTGGTCAGCAGGGTTGAAAATACTGTGTGAGCTGTTCAATTTAAACTGTTCACCCAGACTGACAGCTACCAAAACATTTGCATACTGTAATGTAACGCCATTACAGTTTCATAAGTAATAAGCCACAACACAGTTTAGGCTCCTCTGTCGAAACATGGCTCCCTTGAACATCTGTGTTGGTTAACCATTACTTATACCACATCCCTATTACTGTGCTAGGTATGTGGTAAAACAAGAGTCTTGGCACCAATCACATTTGCTCTAGGGCTCGATCAGCCATCAGAAACATGCCTAGAAATGTCCAGAAGTCACTTTTTCACAAGAGAAAGGTGCCTGTTTTTACTGCATCACTACTTGGGGATTCTGCAAAAACTGAAACTAACACCTAAAAATTGTAAAACCACATCCTTATTACAACTACTGCAATAGGGATGTGGTAAAACAAATGACTTTGCTCTTCTGTAAAAGAGCTCTTCCTTTCCGATGCCTGTAATCTATAATCATATGTAGACTTGCCACATAATTCTCTATCAGATATGAATAAATCAGCCAATGGCAGGCATTCATATGACACTTAATGACTTAATGATTAAGTGGGGCATGTGATAGATATCATGAAATTCTGTCAGTCTGAGGAACATTGGACTCTCTTATCTTTTTTAACTAATAAAATAATTACCAGAGAAAATCAGTGGTTTACAGTGTCTATAAGTGAGTGGCTGCTAACATCGCTGATGAACCCTTGACCACCGAAAACAATCTTATTATTCCCAAAATGCAATAGGTTTTACGTAGATTTACAGAATGCAACAGGTTTCTGTTTGTAGGTTGTTCAAAATGAAAACTTTTGAAAGACTATGTGATAGTATTGTGTGCTGCAATAAGTAAGGAGATCAGATTAAGTTAACTTTGTCGTGTTAATTATTCTTTTGCATGTGGAGGCATCTCACCTGCCATGGCCTTCACCCCAGCACAGAATCATGAGGTTGAACTTTCCGTTACCCTCATCGACCAAGTTCCTTGTGTATCTGCAAAAGAATTAAATTTGTTAAATGAGCAGGGAGGCAGACTGTATGGAGCATTATGAACCTTTGCTAAAGTTTTCACGATTTCAGACGAAACAACTGCAACTGGAAAATGTGCATGAACATGTTGCAACTGGAAAAGCTCAGACATGAAGCAAACCAATAGAGACATGTGCTTCTTTACAGGCTTTGCATAATTAATTCCAATAATGTAGATTCACAAACTTAAATCTTAGCATTATTAGGGTTATTAGATTTAAATGTCTTGCCAAAATGAACCAACTTTTAAAACTTTTACATGACTGTGCCTCAGCTTGTGCAAATAATTGTACTATTCTGCTTATCTTTAAAGATGCATATAAGGGAGGGGGTGACGATTTTATTTGACAGATGCCAAAGAAAATATAATCTGTCACCTGCACTAAAATCCGACTGGAACCCACGCACGTTTTCCTGCTCTCTGAGGTTCCGTCAGTCTCCAAATATTTTCGAGGCAGCTGCAGCAAACAGCCACACCACACACGCACCCATCTCTGCAAAAATCAGCGGGTGTGGATCCATTTCTCGGTGTTGATTGGATGATCCGATCCCCCTCCCCTTCACTGACCCCTCACCAAGCAAAACACTGGGACATGGAGCTTTCCGAGCATTATGAATAGGGGAGGCGACATATTGAGGAGCCCCTACAGCTGGGATCAACTCTTTGAATAAACTGCTTTGTGTGTCGTCATCAGCTCGTTGATGTTGACATAAATTATGTTATTTTGTTTTTAATTAGATGACGATTTTTTTTTAAATTCAAATAACTTGTGACTATATCTTCAAAACAAAAGTTATTCTGTTTGGAAACAACAACTGGTTTTCATTCAAACATAAGAACGATGAGAAACGGTTTAGCGACTGGTTGTATGACTTTAGAAATAAATTCAGCGGTTTGCCAACATTATAAATAACCTAAGCAGCCGTCAAATGCGCGTGTGTGTGTGTGTGTGTGTGGCTGTGTGTCTGTGTGTGTGTGTGTGTCTGTGTGTGTGTGTGTGTGTGTTTTTTTTTTTTTTTTTTTTAAATCAAAAATAAAAGCAGCAGACAAAATACAAAAAGAAAAAAACTGAAGTTAATAACACACACTAAGCTGAGGTGGCACACAAGATTACAGAGCAGGAGTGCAAAGTGCAGCAGCATAATAACTGATTAATATCTGATTAGTTACTTGACAGCAGGATTATGAAACAAACCATTTTTTACCTGTACTGGTCAAACTTTGCATATTTCATCCATTCCTGTGGCTTGCTCTCATATGATTCCATTATAGCCTGGACCTCCTCAACATTGACGGAGTCACTCTCGAAGATGTTATGCAGGGTTTTTATCAGGTCATTCAGAGTTTCTGGCTTCACCACCTCGGTGTGCTCCATCTCTCTGAGCTGTGCTGGAGGCTGTTTTCAGATTATTTGCTTCAGTTAAAACAACAGGTTTCTCTTTCCAACTTTGCACAGTCGTTTACTTTTTATAGGCTGGCGCCGCAATTTAGGGGCGAGCTGGTGATGGACTGTACCATTATAGAAAGAAGGTGAACGCCCCCAGCACGTAGTCATTTTAAATTAGCTTTGAAATGAACTCATAGTGAAACTCTGCAAAAACAATATGTGGCTGCGATTTCACCACACTCACTCTATAGAGCTTGTGTCCTTTATACTTTTAATTTAATGTTTTAATCCAAATTATTCATTCATCTCACACATTAAGAACTTGGACTAATCCTCTTTGAGTCCAATTCCACCACGTTGCCACAAACCAACACAACCTCCCCCTTTTCCCTCTCCCTTTCTCACTGAGGCATTCCTGCAACAATAGCCATCCAGCCTCTTTTTGTGGGCCCTCTCCTCAGAAACCCAGTCATCAACACTCTGCCCCAAGGTGTGTGCAGACCAGAGGCTCACAAACAAGTGGGCATGGAAAAGAAAAACCTCTGTGTGGGGTGGGTGGGGGGGTTTTAATGGTATCAAGAATGCTTTTGGAAACACAAAATCTTGTTTTCATGTGGACTTCCCTGGTTCGATATGGTTTATCTTCAGGCCTTTAATCACCTGTGTTTTGGTTGCATCAAACCAAGAGATTATGACTTGCAATGCATGAAAGAATAGATGTAAGCCTACTAATAGTAGGAATGCTCTATGAAAACTGCGAGAAGATTATGAAACAATATATTCAAAGGGATGAAAACGACAATTATTTAAACATGTAAGGGAAGGGGACAAAGAGAGGAAAAAACTTTATACTGCAGATACATAATGGTTTACTTAATTACCCATAATATAATGTTGGATTGTGCAATAAAAAACATGCAGGTCTTGTGGGCGTGAGTAAGCAATGGTGGAAAAGTACTTGAGTAATTTAGCTTAGGATAGGAACATATTTAATTCAATAAAAGAGTCCTACATTGAAAATGCCCAACTAAAAGCAGCCTTGAATAGCCCATTGCCAGCAAGTAAAAGTAAAAAGTCCTCATTGAGCAATTCATATGTATACAGCTGGGTAGATTAGACTTAAAAATAAATAAAAGCACCTTCTCCATGTGTGATGTGGAGTTTTAAAAAAAAGTATATATATCTCGGATCAGTAAACAACTGGAGGCAAATTAGGGAAATGCTTTGACTTTCCAACTGCCAGTCCACGTGTGCATCTGTGTGTGAGCATGTTTGAAGTCAAAAAATAACTCTGAGACAGTCATGCAGTGTGTAGAAAATCAGCTATTGTCCATGATTTTGATATCACATTCAACATTCAGTTCACGGGATGTTCTTTGCAGATGTTTGTCATCCAGCCCCAGCTCTCACAACTTAAACCATAAATCAATTCTTATGAATGTAACGCATTCCTTCACAGATATATACAAGTCATTCACTCACACTGTTCCACCCGTTTCCCTTTAAGAAGGCTGTGAAGAAAAACAACGTCAATGGAAGCCAAATTGAGGGTATTGCAGGTCACATATGGTGCAGATAACATGTACAAAGTGTTTGTTTTTGCACGCTGCTGAGCAGTGGTGGCTCAGAAATACAAAATATCAAACACCAATGTAGATGTCAGAGTGCAACTTTGCTCAGGGGCACTTTGCCAGGAGTATTTGAGGAATCAGCTTGGGTAGAAACTGCTCACTTTTCACATTTCTTCCAGAAATGGGTAAGGTAGAATTGAACCAGTGTTGCTGGTTACAACAGGTTGGGCTTCAAACTGATATTCCAGCAGGAAAACTCCAACATGTGTCAGTCTGTCAAGGGAAAATCCTCTCTGTCTGAGGAAAATATTCAGGCTTTTGTGTTTACTGGCAGGATAAAAAGTGGAGAATGTTCTTTGCATCTGAGGTTATGCCAAGTTTTCTTCAGAGCTGCCACATCATCAATACTAGACGTACTTTTGCTCCACCTTCTGGCCGAAACTTGTATTTTAATCAGCCGGTGCTTGTGACAGAAAAGCAAATAGGAAAACTTAATATCACATATTAAATTTACAACTCAGGCTATGATAATAAACACTGCAGAATAGGACCATTTAGGATCAATTTAATGTATAATAAAGTGACTGTATATGTAATTTACAAACTCAAAAGAGTCAATCTTTAAAAAACAACAACAAAGAAAAACAAGTAGTTTCACTAAAATAAGCAGGATAGATAGTCTTTATTGTGGAGATTTGTTATCACACAGAAACATACACAATACATGAAATATACATTTCACATCTACACATACACAGGCTTCAGAAAGTATTCACCCTCTTCAGTTTTTGCACACATTGTGTTGTAGATATTATTGTTAATGGAAACATTTTCTATTTTAGCCCAATCTTCACTCAATAACTCATCATAACAAAGTGAAAACAAGTTTTTTTTTTATAGAGATTTTTGCAGATTTATCAAAGATCAAAAACTGAACTCTCCCACTTACAAAAGCATTCAGATCCTCTCTGCTTTAATTATCCTTGAGATGTGTCTAGAATGTGACTGGTACCAACCACTGCCTGTATCCTAGCTCACTATATGTTATCTTGTTATCTTGTTACTTAGATTAAATGATGAGTTTATGATTCTTGTTGTTTTCCATATTCCTATTATTCCTATTAATTCCACACTATTTTTTCAGGAAATAATATAGATTTGGAGTAATGTACATTATCCACATATCCAAAAACAAATAAATACACAAGTATATGAATAACACCAGAAATTTATACATTTACGCCACCGCATGGATGATCTGAGTATTACCCCCAGAAATAGAGAAAATAATCACTTGTTTCCCTGTGCTGTTTGCAGTCGTCCTGAACGGCGGAGGTTTGAACCATCGCGGCTGCTGTAGCTGGGGGAAGGAGGAGGAGGAGGAGGAGGAGGAGGAGGAGGAGGAGGAGGAGGAGAGCATGACTGGTCCTTTGACGTGGAATATTTCCGTAAAGAGACGATGAAGGAGTAGCAGCAGCGTGTAGCTCGAAGCTATCCCGTATTAACCTTAAATCGAGACGGGATTTAGCCCTGAATCCCACTCAGACCTGGGTTCACGGGAGTTGACAGACAACAGTCTCTCACAGACTGATCCCTTTCTGTTCCCCCTACCTCCCTCCGCTCAGCTACAATCATGATAAAAGCCATTTTAATATTCAACAACCATGGGAAACCAAGGCTTTCTAAATTCTACGAGCATTATGTGAGTAACATGAGATATTTTTTTTCCCTTCCTTATTCCATATTTTACCGTTAATGCAGGTTTGTTTGTACGATGGATAGGCCAAGATGTGGGAGGAAAAGTAATTCTCATGATACGGCTGTTCAGTTAATTTGCTGCATGCTTTCTCATGCAGTCATTTAGAAAAACCTAATGTGATGTTGTTGCAGACAGTTTTGAATGGGAAGGTGTGTGTAGTCTATACTTCACAACCGCCCAGTGATGCGCTGTTGTTTCAGACTGGTGTATAAGATGTCAGTGTGCACGATGCCGTCCTTTTTTTAAAAAAATATGAATAATTAAACGTGTGCGAGCCGAATCGAGGCGATCACCTTCCCGCGGAGCCTGAACGAACAGGGACTGTGCCCACTTTTTGTTCAGCCCCTCGCGCTGAGTCCAGCTGTGGGTGATGAAGACGGTGAAGTGAGTTCACTCTGTTTGTGTCACATGACTTCAGTAACGCCCTTGTGATTGACTCGTGCTCAGTCAAACCTTTCACCGCCACTGGTTTTATTAGCTTTACTGTCTTTGCCTCAGAGTGACATTACCTGTTCCATCTCCTCTGACAAAAAGTCTGGAGGAATAAGTTGCAGGTAGCAAATGACAGGTTATGTAATATCCTGTGCTGGGCAAGCTGTGTTGGCTTGTTCTCTTAATTGGATTTATATCTCAAGGTTGGCTGCCTGCCCCTTCTTTAACATTGGTACTACAATAGCAAGGTGGCGTCAACAGCCCGAGCCAAGCAGCTAAATTAATTCTCTGTCAGAGCTAGATTAGATTATCTGATTAATTGATTGACAGGAAATTGATTGGCAACTGTTTAGATAATCAGTTGATGTATGACTCATTTTTTGATGCCAGCCTTCTTCTTCTTCTTTTTTTTTTTTTTTTGCCGTTTTACTAATCAATTAATTGACTAATTGTGGCAGCTATATTACTGTCATACAAGACAAGGAAAAGCAGCAGACCTGTGGTACTTCTGTTTAGTAAATCACTCAGAAAATTAATCAATTATCAACATATTCAATTAGTATTCAATTAGTCTATTGACAGAAAATTGTCATTTAACTAACTGAATACTCAGTGAATCTGCTCAGCTCCAGATTTATGACTTTTGGTAAAAGCCAAGACTTTTGAACATGTCATCTTGAGCTGTATAAAATCCATATTTTTACTATTTTCAACCATTTTACAGAAAAGACCAATCAAGAAAACACTTGGAAGTTTAAGTGATAATGAAAGAAATAATTGTTAGTTGTATTCTCTGAACTTAAAAATACAAGCATAAGCAGTAGAGCTGAAACGACTGGTGAATGAATTGATTTGTTTTTGATTACACTGCTGCAGCTTCTTCAGTCTGTTGATAAGATCATTTTCTTTGGTCCGTTACTTGGTTTTTGTCTGTTGGTCGGACACAACAAGTCATTTGTTGGGCTTTTTCTTTTTCACCATTTTCTGACAGTTTACAGTCCGATAGCCAATATCCAAGACAGAAATCAGCAGATTTATCAATAATGAAAATAAACCGTACTTGCAGCCCCAGTGAACACTACAGCTTCATTGTCCATGTTGCCTAATCTTGAGATGAGATAAACATAGATGTATTTGTAGTTCAGGAGGATAGATTGAAATTGATTGGATTATAAGAAGGCTATGGAGGCACCATCTGTTATATTCAAGTCTGAGGCGTTGGCTTACTGGCTGGCTAGATTAAACATTTCACACATATTCCTCGCTGTGAAAACAGTCTTAAGCATTCAGTTTATTTAAGTCAGTTCACTGCGAAGTCTGGACCTCGGTTCGCTGCTAACATGATGTGTGTTTGTGAGTCTTGTGCAGTCTGTTGTGTTGAGAGGAAGAGTGGCAGAGCTGAGATATAAAGCCAAAGCATCTGTCCAATCTAGGTGTGACGTGTCGGGGAGAGGGGAGTGAAATATGGTCACGCAGACGCACACACACACACACACACACACACACACACACCCACACACACACACACACACACATACACACACACACACTCACACACTCACACACTCGCACCACATAAATTCGTGTACCATCAATTGGCTCTCTGCCAGCATCAGTGAGAAGCCTTGGAAGGAGAACAGCTGTGTGTTCGTGCTCTTACAGCAAGGCCTGTATTTTTGTGTGAGTTTCTGGTTCTGCAGCTTTACAGCAACAATGGTTCTTTGTATAAAAAGATCCTGCATGAGCAGTAAGTGACAGTGTTAAAGCTGCAAATCTCTGTGCTGTGTAATCACAGAACTGCAAAGCGGCTTTGAATGTCTGGTAATGCTTCACTTAAACCCCTCTAAATACTGTAAATTAATAAACACTTAAAACTGTCCTTATATTTCTTTACAATTACATTACAGTGTGTAATAAACCATCTATATGATTATTTTTCTGGCATTTTACCTTTCTTGGGCAGTTAACAGTGAGAGGGAGATTGACATGTAACAAAGGTCCCTGGTCAAAATCAAACAGGGGAAGTTTAGAGGGCCAACTTTGGCCCAGAGGTGGGCATTCATCTTAATGCGAGGTTTAAAAGAAGCTGCTGCTCTTCACAGTCTGCTGTGCTTATTCGCAACTGTACCATGAAACTGTGAGTACCGTAACCCTGCTGGTCTCATGCTACAAGTCACATGACCGATTTAGCCTTCCAGCCAGCTGCATACTGGACACCTTCTTCTCTCCTTGTGCTTGCTAACCTGTTATGGACCCTGAGAGGACATTAGCGCTCTATGGTGAGGCAGCCACAGTGTTAGAGCTGCAAACTGGAAGCTATTACCCATGATTCTGATGGTTGAGGTTAGATTGATAGATTAGATTTTGGTCAGCTATTGGTTCAAGAAATGTGGATGCTCTCAAACATACCTACGGATATTTAAGGCTTTAAACAGAACCTCATCCATTAGCAAAGAGTAAGATGAGCCGACGTTGATTCAGCTTGTACAATGAAATCATTGCCTCTGTTGCCTGTGGGCACTAGTGTATGTTTAAATTTTTTTTTGTGTGTGTTTCTTTTTCACTCAAAGCCAATAAATGAATTCAAGAAAAAGAGAGGAACCATTAAATTACCTGCCAGTCTCCTGGCTAGTAGTAATGAAATGGCTGACTGAAAGCAATTAAATGCACAAACAATGTGGTATTTACAATCTCCTGTTTATTTAACAGCCTGTGTTTCCTCATTCTTCCCGCAGAGTGAAGACACAGAGCAACAGATCATCAGAGAAACCTTCCACTTGGTCTCAAAAAGAGATGAGAACGTCTGTAATTTCCTAGAAGGTGGAATGTAAGTGATGAGGTGTGGGTGTATTAGCGAGTGACTCTGTCAAAATCCTTAAAGAACCAGGTTTGAATTATTTACTCATTGGAAGTAAAGAATTTGCTCTGACGCAACATCACAGGAATTCATTTCACGCTATACAGGAAAGCTCATGGGTCTTTGTGAATGGCATTTGATAGTCAATGTTTGTTTGAAGTTCATTTATCATTCATGAATGAGGGACCAGGTGTCCTTTTACTTTGGCGAACTCAAATGTTTGCACTCTGTTATCTTTTTAATTGTGTAACACTGAAGCCAAATGGTTATAAAACTGAGAGGTATCACAACCAAATATTTAAAACTAAAACTAAGGTACGACATCTGATGTGGCTCAAGCTACTTGTGTACTCCACACACACATGTAGCTTGAGCAGTGTTAACACACTCATTGGGGTGTTATCTAACCCACTTGGTTAACCGTTTGGTCACTGGGTTAGATGTCTACCTTCCATATCTCCTCCTGTTAGTTTATCTAATGTCCTATCTTAACACATGTTGAATTGTGACCATAAACATCCCATTGTGTCTCTCCCAGTCGTTCTGTGTTTTATTTGTTTGGGTCATTTTGTATCCGTTCATGGTCGGGGCAGAGGGCAACGTTCTCTGTGTGTTTTTAAACTCCTGATGACCTCAAGACCTTTTTTTTTTTTTCGTGTGTGTGTGTGTATTTTTCTAAAATGTTACTGGTCTTTTGGTCAAATGGAAATGTTATAGAGGCGGTGATTGATGTGTTGACCATGGCGGTTTTTGCATGTGATGTATTCGATCAGGAATGATTTCACTGCGATATCTCCTTGTTCCCTCGGTGTCAGGTTGATCGGAGGATCAGACTACAAGCTGATCTACAGACACTACGCCACACTGTACTTTGTGTTTTGCGTGGACTCCTCAGAGAGTGAACTAGGAATTTTAGACTTAATCCAGGTAACAGCCTATTGGAATCAGTGTGCTTGTCTCCACGTTTGACAAAGTAACGTGACTATCAGTGTTTCACAGTCCATTTGAATTCTGCTTTACAAAATCCTAAATCCTCCCGTTCTCAGGTATTTGTGGAAACGCTGGACAAATGCTTTGAGAACGTCTGTGAGCTTGACCTAATTTTCCATGTAGACAAGGTAGGAAATACCTTTTGAATCTGTTTCCCTCTTTGTGATTCTAATACTGCTTGAATTTTTGATGTTAGAAATGACCTTTTTTGGCAACTTCTTAAAAACAACTTAAATAAATGCAGAAAAATAAGTTTTTGTGATAGTTGATTAGTTATCATTTTGCAAACAAAACTGCCAAATATACAATATATATGACAGGAATTTCTGCTTTTTTTTTTTTTTTGGTCATAAAGATTAGTATAAAGAATATCTCAAGGATTATTTGAGAAAATAATTAGGAGATTAATCCAAAACAAAAACAATCATTCTGTTGAAGCCCTACTTTTATAACTCATCCCGTGGGCACCCATAACTTGAGGATGGTGTATAAGCACATAATGAATGATAATGTAGTAAACCACAGTTAATTATGATAGTCTTCATAGGGGAAATTATGATTGTTGACAAATACAATTCATAAAATGTTTGTCCTGCTTATAAATGCTTGTATGCTGATATTGTTTACATGCGAACAATATTAAAACATAATTCATATTTCATTTCTCTCAGGTCCACAACATTCTGGCGGAGATGGTGATGGGCGGGATGGTCCTGGAGACCAACATGAACGAAATCATCACGCAGGTGGATGCTCAGAACAAGATGGAGAAGTCTGAGGTAAGCCTGACCCGGCCCGTCCAGTGTATGTATGACTTGATTCTACCTCCATACTCTCTGAGGTATCGTATACAGTATGCAGGCATGTGTGTATGCTGCACCCTGCATGCCACTCTCCAGTGACCTTGTGGATGCTCCCTACCTACTCTTGAGTGTTTGTGCTCTTTTTTTCGGCCTCTCCTCTTGCCGCTGCACTGCTCTCAACGTAGATCAAGACTCAACATACTCTCTCCTGTATCCCTCAGTGTAAAATACAGTATCATAGTCATCACTTTTTCCATTACTATGCAGACTTAACTGTACCATTATCCAATGCATCTCCAGAATCTGTGACCATTGAATCTCTCATATCCACTAAATTTGACATACAGTAATGAAAACAGTCCAGTTTCAGGCTGTGTTTTCACATGCTTATTATTTTAGAGGACAATGTGAATTTTATCTGCTGTCCATGTTGAAGTAACTGCTTTCCAAGTGTGTTTTGTAACATCAATAAGCCAGTGTCCTTGCTTTGATATTTGTTCTATGCAAGGACATTGCTTTGCTTTCCATACAGCTTCTGCTAGCAGATAAACTTTCATTTACTCATTGGAAAGTTTTAATCAGACAGACAGCCAGAGACAATTTCATGAAATCACTTCTGTTTTGGTTTTTAGCCTCTGTAGTCCTGAAACTTAACTGCACTAATGATTTGGTTTTGTTTTTACTTCTAATGCACTGCAATGATGTCTAAACACTAAGGCAATGTTTTTGGGGAGTCTTTTTTACTTTTGCAATGACAAACACTAACAGAAAGTCACAAGGTTGTACAAATCTGTTGTGTTTTGTTTCTTACACGACGAAGTGAAGTTTTTTTTTAACTATCTGACATCAATTGTGTGACCTAATATTTGAATTTGAAAAGTTTTAGTGTTAACAAAGTACCGTTTTTCTAAAGCTGCAAGCTGCATTGTGTGCTTTTTAACCAGACAGAATCTTTATTATTCAATTGATATTCTGTAAGCAGACTCTTTTACTGTTCTACAATCATCAGAGCTGCTCTGTCTCTTCCCTCTTGGACCTACCCTAGACCACAGTGTGTGTTTCTCACACTGATGCTAATTTAAAATGACACTGTCCATTTATAGGGCAGTGTCTGGGAAACAAGCAACGAGCTGTTCTTCATCCAAACTGGCAAAGACTAATTAGGTGGCATCAGTGTTTTTCATCAAACTGATCCTTCTCGATTCATATCTTTATTTTTTTGCAACAACAAAAAAAATAGTAAGCGAAGCTTAGGATCACTTTTGAGTTGTCTGTGTTGATGTGGTCTATGATAGGTCCTATCACTTTTTTTCTGTGGAGATAAACTGTAATTACTTTAATCTGCTTTAACATTCCTCATTCCTCTTTTTCCTGACCCTGTCTAGTTCTTTCCATTCTTCTCTCTCTTTACAGACGTTTATCTTTCAGTCTACCAGGCAGGACAGGTAGACACAGGTACTGCTAAATTTACAACCAAGTACTGTAACCTTAACTGAAGTTTACTCCCCCTCAGTCTCTTCATATGGCCCTCCATGTAATAGTTAACTGACGTCACTAACATATTCAAGGAATCTTTCATGGCAGACCCAAAAATGTTGCCATTTCCCTCCTTAACTAGTTATACAATGCAGTCACGTTTGTGGTCGTGCATTATATGTATTGTTAGGTGGACCTGTTATATTGTCCAACTTGTGTAGTTTAAATAAATCTAAATCCGACAGGCGACATGTGCTTTTGTATCTCTTTTGTTTTAAAATTAAAAAAAAAAAAATTATTTATTAATTTATTATTATTATTATTATTATTATTATTGTTTTCTTGGTTTTCCATCATGTCTGTTATTTTATGATACTTGTCTCTAACTGTGAGACTATCAACATTTCTGTGACCTAAAATGTTGCAGTGTATTGAAGGAATAGTACAACATTTTGGGAAATACTCTTCTTCACTTTCGTGCTGAGAGTTAGATTTGAAAATTGATGCCGCTCTCATGTCTGTATGCTAGATATGTAGCTGGAGCTAGCAGCTGAATAGCTCAGCTTAGCATGAAGACTGGAAACAGGGAGAAATGTCTAGCCTTTAACATTAGCGAAATGCACCAGTCAGTACCTCTAAAGCTTCGTAATAAATATGGTTTATCTCATTTGTTTAACTCGTTCGAAAGCTGAGTCGTAACAACAACGGCCGGTTCACACTCCATGCAGTTAATAAATCGTGTGGCACATAACCCTCCATAAAACGGTGAATTGTTGTTTGTACACGTTCTGTAGTGATTGAACCACAGGGTACAACATAGTAATTAGTTAGCTTTACAGTTAGCTTTAGCTTTACAGTTTCTCTGCTTTTGTCTTTATGCTAAGCTAAGCTAAGCTAACTGGTTGCTGCATGATATTTGGCCCATAAACACGAGAGTAGTATTGATCTTCCTGTCTAACTCTCCACAAGAAAGCTAATAAGCTTATTTCACAAAATGTCAAACTGTTCCTCTAAACCGCATGTAGTTTGACTTAAACCAATGATGAAAACCTTGTAGACCTTTATCCTGTGGTTCTTTTGCACTGACAAGAGATTGGGTACTGCTCGAGCTTTAAAAGACTGACAGCATTACACAGGCCAGCAATTTAAACCACTGTGTTATGCAGCTGGTGTTACTATTTCTATACATATTAGTCACCCAGCATTTAATTAATAACCCCACTATAATGGACTTGCACAGTAGGTCTCCAGGCGACTCGCTGTGAGGCAAATAATATCTTCTAGTCTGACTCCTGTAGACTGAGTCCATGTGCTGGATCAGCAGTCCTCTCCGTTAACGCCCCGGTCATCTTTCCATCTAACACAAGTCTCCTTCATTCTTGGCACAGGGAGCAATGCCCGTTAGACAAATGGTCCATTGAAATAACCTTGTGAAAATAAGAGAATAAATCTGCGTTCCAGACATACTTTGTGTGTGTCATATCACGAGGGTCTTCATTTGAATGTGTTCATTAGAGAGGCAGTGAACATTATAGTTTCTGTATTTGAAGCCTTTTGGTCATTTTTGGGTCTGTCTCCTGAAGATTCATTTGGAGGATCTCTAACCGCAGTGCTTCTCAAATGGCAGCTCACACCTGAGACGATTACATTAAGTCATTCACTCTCTATAAATGTGTATTGTTTTATTGTTCCAAAAGGATGAACTACCTTGATGCCTTCCTTTTTAAAAACACCAAATTACAGCTTCACATTGAGATTCATTGCGTTAGAGTGAAGTGCCTCCTCTTTCCCTGAGAATAGATCTCCCATTGTAGTTTAGCACTACTAGGCTTACAACCTCCTCATGTCATTTGTAGGCAACACTGTAGACGCGTAAATGGCACAGTATTCTTGTTTTTCTATTCATAAATATGTATTTAGACAGAAAAGTGTCAGCCACTGTCATGTATAGTCTTTCCAGAAGTAATCCAACCCACTAGAGGTACAGTATCACCTGTATTATTATGGCTAAAGCGTATATGATGTTGACATGTTTTTTATTTGACGCACACATTCTATACATAACTATCTATCCAAACATCATTCCCGCCTTCATATCCAAATCCATTTTTTTCTGCTTTACCAATTCTCTCCTTGCATTTTTACCCTTATCGGTCCTCAAGAGTCCGGTGGGTTCACTTTCCAAGCAATGCTGCCTTTTGTCCATTTGATGAATGTTGAGTACTGCTCAGTACATCAAAATTAGTGAATGGTCAAGAACAGTATGTCCTCACAGTTGATTCATAATTGGCTCTGGTTGTGATGTAAGTCATTATAGAACCAAATAATGCATGTGCGTATGAAGCTATGAAGGCATCTGAATGTACATTTGCACATGATGTCTGTCCGAGTAGCTGTCAGTGCTTTTGCATTTTGTCAGCAGTCGACTTGTTTGTCTAGTACTTCGTTTAGCATTGTGTGTGTGTGTGTATATGTGTATGTCTGTGTGTGTGTGTTTGTGTGTGTGTTTATATGCGTGTCCAGTCTTCGCTGTTAAATGTGTCGTGCAGCATGTTTTTTGCTTTACTGATTTGTATTTTATCAACCCTCCTTGTGTGTGTTTTGTATGTATGTGTGTGTGTGCGTGTGTGTGTGTGTGTGTTGTGTGTGTGTGTGTGTGTGTGTGTGTGTGTGTATAGGCCGGTATTGCAGGAGCGCCTGCTCGTGCCGTATCAGCTGTAAAGAACATGAACCTTCCGGAAATGCCCAGAAACATCAACATTGGTGACATCAGCATAAAAGTGCCAAATTTACCCTCCTTCAAATAGTGGCAGCGAGATCCTGAGCCTGCAGATGTCAGCCAATGTTTACCATGATGCAATCTGTTTACCAAAACCTCAAATTACTAACTTTTATCAAAACTATACATCTTGAAGGTACTGTGTGGTTTGACACTACTTGTTCTGGTGTTTCACTTTGTTTTTCCTATTAAAGAAAAGAATGTTTTACATGTTTTGTTTTTTTTCTGTTGGAAGGAAAAATTAAATATTTATTTATGAGTGGTACATTCCTTCTGCCTTGCTGGAGGTTGGCCCTTGATGTTCAGCTGCTACAGTGGAGATCTGTGTCAGTTTGTAACTGAAATTATTTCACTTCCTCAAGTGTTTACTTAAAAGAGTGTGGCATGTACAGATGTTTTGGGGCAGTCTTATTGGTTTGGTTATTCCACACTAGAGAAATCAATCAGTGGAGGAAAGTAAATGAAACCGTTTCAAATACCAAATTGGAGCAGGTCTGCTACAGTATTGAGTCTTATGTTATAGCTTGTTTGTAAAATCAGTGCAAACAATACAGAATTATATTGCTTTGTTACAGAAATATGAATATATATGCTGAAATTTAATTTTCTTTTCTTATTTGTATGCAAAATATTTTTAAATGAGTTATCATGTCTTATCAAATAATTCCTTTAATTTTAATCTTTGCATGATTTTTCTCTTCTTTTTCAACATAATAAACTGTTAAAACTCTTTTTGTCATATTCCATTATTTCTATAATCTTAAAATTTCAATGTTTTTGTTACATGACATTTAACAAATGTCTTAAGGTGTGCAGAATGTCATTACATTTAACAATACTGTGTGTAGGATGTATCAGGCAGTACTTTCGGTAGTGAAACATAATTGTGAATTATAACAATTTTTAAATGGACTATAAAAAGAGTTTATAAGATGTAACTGATGATTGCCACTGGTTAATAAATCAATTACTAATGCTTTATTGATCAGTTGTAAACTATTAAAGGGATAGTTTGGGTTTTTGAGGAAGGGTTGTGTGAGGTAGTCATGTATAGTTGGTACATTACCTGCGTTAGATCTTGAGAAGCGGGATCCAAGTTATGCAAGCCGACCAGGGGCACCGGATTGTATTGCTTCATTGTAAATCAAAAATTTCCTATAAGGAAAAAGAAATTCACTGATTCAGCAGGATCACACTCCACAGAACAAACCTCAGACAAACACACCTGCTGACATCCACCAGTAGATGGCGGCAGAGCGCTGCACCTGGTCATAATGTGATCCTCCCATAACCCAACTCTGCACAACATACAACATTCATATATAGATTGTAACACACACACAAACAACCTATGTCGTCGAAATAAAAATCAAGTAAATAAAGTATATAATAAAATACAATAGGCTTTGGTAATAAAGCATTCAAAGAGAGGGTAAATAGAGTAATGGTTGCACTTATGCAGACCCAGGTCTTTATATAACATTCTTTAAATAAAAGAAAAAAGTATTTGTATTAATGCAAAGTTCTATCTACAGATTCACACTTAAAGGATTCTCATTGTTCACAATGTCATGTATTAGTACGCCATCTACTGGACTGTGTCTGATCTAGGCTCCAGCTCCACACAGTAACCTTCAAGTATGTGCTGGACATGTTTAAATTAATGAACCCCCATGTCTTTACCAGAATTATGTTAAGTGCACAAGTAAACAGCCGTAAACATATTTAGACACCAACATTTGTCTCTCTATTTGCTTAATGAAACCCACAGTGCTTGGTCTTATACTGTATACCTTATTTGATAACTGTTTAACCGTGCTGGGCTTCTCAGGTCTGTGATTTAAAGCTGTTCTCGTGCAGTTTATTTTGACATAATCAGGTGTCAGTTAGCCAAATGCTCTTAGCTTTAATTTAGGTCTTAGCGTCCTTTCTGAAATACTCCTAGGACTCAGAGATAATGTATACATTTTAAATTTAGAATGAGAAAATATATCAATATATATGTGGACTGGTCAATATGTGCATTAACTATGTAGTGAATGGTGGAAAACAGGGGTGTGGAAAATGCCTTGAGAAGGATTGAAGGAATTTTCAGGAAAAAACAAATTTAGGTCTCAATATTTTTTATTACCATATACTAAGATAACGTGTAATATTGCAAATCAGAGAGGCCCGTAGTTACCATCTGTCACAAGGTGCTTTTGATTACATCATTAGGTTTACTTTGGGTCCCTTTAAGATCCAAAGAAAGCACAAAAGCTTCTGTCTGTTAGTCAGTTTTTAATTCATCAGCCTTCACCCAATACATTTCTGTTGCAATATCATACTACAAAACTGAGCAGTTATAGACATACATGGTTGACTCAGCAGTTTGTCTTTTTGCCCTGTTGGGTTCATTGTAGGTTGTTCTGGATAAGATTATAAGATAAATGCAATGCATTGCAAAATGTTAAGCAGAAATTACACTGAGCATATTACACATTTTTCATCACAGCATCCAAAGGGCAATCATTGGGAGAGAATAGCACGAAGAAACAAAATGACAGATGTGGACACTGCTGCTTACAAAATGTGAATTTTAGCTGGACTGCAGAATGCTGGACTGCTGATGTGGAAGCAGAGCCAGGATAAACAGATAAAAGAGATGCTTGCTGTGGGGTGAAGCTAGGGTTCATTTCAGGTCAATTTCAATGTCTGATCAGCCAACTACACTCAATGGCCCATAATGGCCCATAATGACTTATCCTCACTCTTTTCTGCAAATGTATTAAAAATCAAATGCTGAAATCTCTTATTTCCTATTCAGACCCTTTGCTGTGGCATTCCCGACTGTGGTCAGATGCATCCTGTTTGCTTTAATTATCCTTGAGATGTGTCTAGAACTTGACTTGAGTCTACCTGTGGCAAAACAAACAAAAACAAATCCATGGAATTCAAAGAACTCTCTGTAGACCTCTGTGATAAAATTATGGGGAGGCATAAATCAGGGCAAGGGTATAAAACAATTTCTAAGGCTCTGAGTGTGTTTCTAGGAGCACAGTTGTCTCAATAAATAAAAGGAAGAAATTTGGAAGCAGGCATTTGACCTGACTGGCCAAACTGAGTAATCAGGCAGGAAGGGTCTTGGTGTTGGAGGTGACCAAGAACCCAGTGGGCAACACTTTACAGAGTCGTCTACAGAGATGGGAGAACCTGCTGGAAAGATGACCATCTCAGCACCACTCCATCAGTCAGACCTCTACGATAAAGCAGCTAGACGGAAATGGTCTGATGGGACAAAAGCATGTTTACCCATATGTGTATTAAATACCTTGTGGGTTCAGTACAGATCCACTGTTTAGGGCCTTTGATCTAGTACAGTGCACCTCGTTTCACCACGGACATTTATGTTACACAGAGAAAGGGACATTGGCTTCTCATGGCTAATTGATGCACCTGGAAGAAATTCAAGTGTTTCATGCCATAGTTAATTTGAATTTTTTTTTGTATTGGACCAAAATTTCTATGTGCCCTTGAGATTCTTGAAAGTCATGACACTTTTGGCACATAATGTATGCACAGAGTTTGAATCAGACACATTATGCCACTCACATTATTCCAGTCACCCCCATGTACTTCTCAGAATTGATCCATATTTAGAAAACAGGACGTTTCATTCATCTCCACGTATCGTCATATCATATTATTATATCCTTCCCATATGTCATGGTTTCGAATTTCAGTCTGCTCATTCATTCTTTCATTCAGCCCAGTTGTTAGGACTGAATGTTCTAATTCTGCATTTCACACACTGCCACTCCCACCTGGCTCCTCCCCCACACTCACCTGTTCAGCGTTCCCTCCGTAGCTCCCTATACTGGTCCATGTCCACTTGCTCTTTGCCATATTGTCATGTATCTTAGCTTTGCAGCACTCTGTTTTTTGCCCACATGTTTTGATCTTGATCGCGTTTTTGACCTTGTCTGTGTGTTTTCGATTTGCCTAGACCCCGACGCTTTGTAATTTGTTGGCCTGCTTGGTTCTTTCTAAGAAAGGACTTTTTACTTTTACATCTACCCCCTTGAGTCGTGCTCTTGGGTCCCTTTTCTGAGGTTTGTGGCAACCTACACTGTTTCCTGTGTTTTGTCTAATGCTTTTATCAAGGTCTTACCACAATCCATTTTACAGACATTAGCCAAAACATTACAGGCAGTGTGGTTTACAGAATGACATACCATATAATAATTTTGCAAATCATATAACACAAGTGTTGTTACTGAGTGCTCCTCATGTGCAATCACAGCATATATTTATCAAAGAAATTACTTGTTTGGGTTTCAGAGTATAAGAGTTCAGGTTCGTGATATGAGGCCTCCATTTTTGCAATCTGAACTCTGGGTGCCTGCAGCTTTTAAGGTCATTGATACCTATATTTCAAAATACTATCAGACAGATTACAACATTTTTGTTAGCCCAGTTTGCTCCGTCTGTCTTTCTGCTTTATGGTACCAGCTGTGCCAGAACATGCAGCAGTGTAAAATGTCAGCGTCGTGTCACATGGAGATCCTCACTCACTGTTGCATTTGAGGAAAATAATGTGGCCACAGATGGCTAATTCAGTGTGGTTTATTTTCTCCTTTGGTTTGTGTCTCTGTGTGTGTTTTTTACCCCACACATGCATGAGTGGCTTTTAGGCTAATGTTTAATGTAGACAGATTATAGGCCTATTTTCGTTTGCACCTGGAAACTGAATGTGAAGGAACAATGAACAGTGAAGGGCACTGGCGTTTTCATGGTGCCTGAGGGACTGAAAAGCAAATGAGAGTCTATCAATAAGCAGGCCTTTAAATCACATGTCGAACTAATTTTAACAAACTGCAAGTACAAAAGTAAGTGTCCAAAGGTGAATGAAACTGTCATTAATAGGGCAGACAAATTGTGGACATACAGCAATGCAAACTGGATTAGACTAGACAGGACATGGCATGACAAAACTACAGAAGAAATTTTCCAGCAAGTTGAGATGACACCACCGCAAAGTGAGGAGGGTCATTCTTCCCCCTCACTGATTGGGCACACCCCTAAAACGCTCCTACCTCCTCGCTCTCTGATTGGCCAATATGTCTCCTTTGCAACACCAAAAGCCAGTTTCCTGTTGATCCAACGAGACGCCAGTCAAATGGGGACGATACGCCTCCCACATAGACCGATATGTCGGCTGATGTGGAACCAGTTCGCTGCGGACCAATCAAATTCCTTCATTTTGACAGGCAAGATTCTCCCGTGCACGTGAAACACGACTATACAATTCTATCGCGCGTTCACGTGTGGGAGACGTTCAAGACTTCTACGGGGTTAATTCTAAAATTGACAAAATGTATATATTTTTTTCTCTTTAAGGGAAAATACATGTATTATCAGCAAAATACACTTAAATTAAATATAAGTTTCACTCATGGAGCAGAGTGACCCCTGTCAATCTTATATTATATTCATAGGTTATTATCACTGATGCATTAACATGTCAGTAGCATTTTGATGGCATTATATAAGTTTATTGTAGGAACACTCTATCATATTCTATAAACCGATCATAGTTTCTTAATTGAAAATCTCAATCTTTCAAATACCTTAGTAACTGTGATCAACTGTACATTAGATTAGATATCTTTTTAAACCCCAAAAGGGGAAACTAGTTTGGTCACCCATGTGACAAAAACAAGAGACACAGGTCCAACAGGTAACAGACAATATATGTGAGACATGCAACCACAACATTTTTAACACTGACATTCAAACTAACACATGTTCCAAGAGAACATTAGTGTGGCCAGCCTACTGAGCTACTAAACTAAAAGGCGTGTATCAAATATATATATATATATTAATACAACTGATCAGTTTGTCAAGGCTGACCAAAAAGCACTTCATTTGCCTTCGAAATGTAGTGAAGTACAGTTATAAAGTAGCATAAGAATGTAAATAACTAAAGTATATTAAAGAATGTTACTGTAACTGAATAAATATTATTAGTTACATATTGCGCCACTACATTCAAATAGCACTTTTTGTTAAAAAAATATCTAATATAATTTCTAGATTTTAGGAATATTTTGAATTAAACAGTAAGAAACATGAAAGAATGAAATTAAACAAATTATGATTTGGTGAGATTAAAGGTTTTTTTTTAGGATTTTCAATGATCTGGATGTGTTTTCGTATGTTGGGTATATCATATTTTAAGTTAGACAGAGAAAATGTAAAATCATGCAACTCATCAAGTTATGCTAATACTTTGGTAACTTTTTAGTGGTCTGATTCATTCAACTTCATTTGGTGGCCTGAAATGTTCACTTAATCCCACATATATCATAATTAGGTGTTAACATATTGATGTTAACACCTTAACAATCTATACTGAAGACTGAGAGACTTTTCAGAAACTATAATTAAATTTCAATTCAAAAATCCCTCATGGGGCCCGTTTTAAAGATGACTTTGGTTCTCAGCTCGGGTGCTGTTATGTAATGTATATTCTGTATAACAGCGTTGAACAATCCACGCTCTTGAACCCAGCTCGCTCTTTACGTCATGGCGCATGGGGCGTGGCCTGTCAGTTTTCCGTGGTATCCCCACGCTTGTCTTTGACAGTAAGCCTTGCTAGCTGTCGCGCACTGTAATACCCGAGCCATTCTGACTAAGAGGCTAGTACCTGGTGATCTAATTTAACACAAGCCCCCACCTCAGGGACAGTTAGCTTCAGCAGGGCGCTCAGGACTCGCGCTAACCGGTGTTTGGCAGCCGACGAAGGGACGCAACAAAGATGTCTAAAGACACTGAAGGGAAAAGCGAGAAAATTATGGATATGGAGAGCAAGGTGCTGTGGTACCCGGACTCCAAGAGGAACACACAGATGGACAAGTTTAGGATACAGGTCAGCGGGGACTACGGACTTAATCTGGGTGAGTAGAGAAGAGGGAGGGACACAGACAAGGAGCCAGACAGACAGAGAGAGGGAGAGAGAAAGGGAGAGAGAGGGAGAGAGAGGGAGAGAGAGAGGGAGAGTAGGTGTGCTGGAATGGAAACAAGTCGGATTTTATTGAGCCCACGCAGCTGGATAGAAACACAAAAATAGACGGTGTCTCTCCCTCTGCAATGTATTTACATGTATTTTCTAACAGACAGTTTATTACCTCAAAATTGCCTCCGTTTAAAGCTGCTTTCCAATGCAACATTTCAAGCTAGCTGTTCTGCAGCCATTAAAAATATTGATGAGTCTGGCATCAAACCTACTCACCACTCCCTTTGTAATAATAAACAACATTGCAGCTCTGCTTTGCCTTAATGCGTGGATTTGGACTGTGCTAACAGAGCAGCCAGGCGATGCCCTAGTTTAATTGTCTCTCTGATAACGTGTCAAGGCAAACCAACAGGGTTTTGAAGGAATGATGAAAAACCTGGTCAGTCGAATTTCTTTTTCCAAATGCATCCATGCACATAAAAGAACATTCAAAATCAATCAACCTGAGAAGACAACACCAGTTTTTGGTCGAGCTGCTTGTAGCTCAAAGACACCTGCAAGCTTGTTAGTGATTTACCAGTAAGCATTAAAGGGGCATGAGCCAAAAAGACTGGAAACAACTGCTTTAAATTATATTTGCAGATCTGCCAGCATTTATTTTACTCACCCTGACCTCTGCTTTTCTCTCTCTTGGTCACTGGATGTCAATGAAGAAGCCACATCTTTGAAAACGCCTTGAATAAGGGGATTGTCTTGAAATGTAGATGTAAATACAAAGTGTAGAGAGAATACAGGCACTCGCTGATTTAGTTTAACTGAGATCACTTATGACTTTTGACATTTTGGCATTAATCTTTAAATCATGTGTGGAGATTATTAGTGTTAATCTCAGATTTGCAGAGCAAAAGGCCATAATTTGTAGAAATGTACTTTGGTTTAGGGTTTAGTTGATGGTGATTAGTGGAACAGGGCAGGTACACAGAGGCTGATTTCAACCAATGATGTTGTATGAAACAACTCTCCCTCCCTTTGCTAAATGAAGCGATGTCTGATCTTTTCTTACAAATTAATATTTTATTATAAATCTGTTGTAATCACTGGTTTTCATTCCTCTAGTTAACTACAATGACCTGTACCAGTGGTCGGTGGACAGCTACCCAGAGTTCTGGGCAGAAGTGTGGCGCTTCTGTGGAGTTGTCGGCTCCAAACCATATGAGGAGGTGAGTCCAACCTCTGCTGTCACATCATGTCCATCATAACTATAAGTAGAATGGTTTTGATGTCAACCCAAAATTCACCAGCCATATTCATCATTATAAAAAGAAGTAAAATCAGAAGTCTGGCAATGAAAATAGAAATAAAATCTAATTATTAGAATATAATAATACCCACAAATGACTCATAAAGATTCTATGAATGACCAGTGATTCACCTGTGGGAGTTTTCTCTTTTTATGTATTTTTCAACTTTGTCAGTCTGTTACATTCTTATTACTGACAGGTAGGATATTAACTCGCTTTAATGGCACATCTCAAACATTATTTTTAAACAGACATGTGGCCATAACCTGCAATTATTGGGCCACATTCATGAAGCAGAACAATTTCAAATTAAATTTAAGTGTATAAACTTCAGGATTCATCAATGATTCAAAATTGTAAAATAAAAAAATAAAAACAGGCCAGTACCACTTGGTCTATGCCCCCCACCTCTTAGAGTGGTATGTTCCATGTTGAGGCGGGTTTCTCTGGGTTCCTCTAGAAGCAAATTAAGTTCCAAAACAGGCGTACTGCATTTGTTTTGACTGTTGTGTACATCCATTGATCTGTAAGTACTATAAGTCCCATATTGATAGAGTTTCGTTGACATTCATTCCATTTTAAGATAATTCTTGCTCTATTTTCATGTCTGCTTCTCCTGGTTATGCTGATTGAGCCTAATTAAGAGCAGCTGGTGTTAACACAGGTGCAGAGCCTGTGCTGTAGTGTTCCTACCTTTGACATGCCATTTTCCATGATGTTTCATTTGAAAGAATGTTGCATTGTTTCTTTGTGGGTACGAGCCGTCAATAGGCCTGTATATCAATATTAATCATTTCTGTCTGTTTTTCTAGATGAGTCCTGGTATCCAGGCAGCCCACTTGTTATTTAAGCCTTCAGGTTACTGGGTTTAATTGTTTTTTTTTTGATTTTCTTACCTTTTTCAGAGACCACCCACACATACACATACAATAATGTGAATTTAAACTTTTAAGGTGTTTGTCTGTAAACGCTGTCAAGCCATTTGATTGGCAATCAAGTTTTTGCCACCTGGACTATTCATGATTTGACCTTTCACTTCAGTGATGGAGTGATTTTTCTGGAACCCAAGTGTATGAGGGAAGCCACAGTCAGCCTTTCGCTTTCTTTTAGTAAGAGTAAACTTTAGCCCATGAGTGTACTAATGCAAACATGATCTTATTATGGATTGTGGCTCAACGTAAGACCATGTTGATTTGATTGATATTTGATGGTTTGATTTTGTTTTTGGTTTCTAACTTTAAATCAAACTGCCTCTCTTTTCTCTTCCGTACATATGCAGAAATGAAAGAAAAAAAAACAACAAAAATTTGTTTCCCAAATGATTTAAATATAAAAATGACTAAATTACGTCATTGTTGTGCTATGAGTTGGTGAACAGTCGTTTATTTTCAGTGGAACGGAAGTAATCTTCTATTTTATCAAGGCTACATTAAAAAGCCAGTTGGAAAAAGGAAACTTAAAGTATCTTCATTTGTGTCCCCATTATTTAATTTACTGTCCAGCCTCTTAATGTTGCTTAGTTCCAGGATATAGCCACTCGGTGGGTGTGTGAGGTAATAAATTATGTCTGAGCTTATGACATTGAGCCATATTGTCAAACACACCCCTTCTGTACACATGGATAACACACTCCACGTCACATGCTGGCCAGAAGTTCTTCTTTTATCATACATTTTCTTAGCCACATAATCCTATCTTATGTCTGCAGGCCCAGCAAATATTGGATAGAAGACAGGGAGACAATTATTCAGTCAATCAATGTGTAACAGTGATGCACAGTGGGCTAGGCTGCGAATTCCCAATGTTGCAATGAATTTTTCTGACAAATTGGATGTCTTGCTGAAGTTTTGTTGCAAGTACAGAGTAAGCAAGTAAAGAGGAGACTGTAGAAGAGATATGTGTCTGATAAGTGTGAAAAATAACAAACATTATTGGCAAGGAAAGGTTGTGGTGTGAGTATTTGCCAGCAAGATCACCAAAGCTGTAAATTTCACAGCCTGGGTCAGTGACAGTGTTGTGCCTCTCCCCTGTGTGTCCTTGTTGTGTGTTTTTAATGTTGTGTACCAGGTGGTGGATGTATCCAAGCGGATCTCAGATGTTCCCGAGTGGTTTAAAGGGGCTCGGCTTAACTACGCCGAGAACCTGCTCAAACACGCAGACCAGGACAAAGTGGCTCTATACGCTGCAAGTGAGTATATGGAGTATGTGATGCTGATTTTAATAACTGTAGTATGTAATATACAGCAATATACAGTATGCAACAGTGCTGCACCTTAAGTGGTGCCTTCAGTAATCTCCGCTAGGAATCAAATCCCTAATCTTGGCAACGTTGACTCGATGCACAGAGCAAAAAGCGCACATGTTAGCACACACATTCATTCTTAAAGTCACACAACACAGCGGTGTTTTCCCACCTAAACACACCTTTACATATATCGTGCAGCGCCCGTTCATGTTTGCCTTACTTAGTGTTTGCACGTTCTGATGTTTTTTACAAGTTTGGTTTCTCCCTCCTGTGTGTGTTCGTCAATTGGGTGTGTGGGTTTTTCTTTGCTGACTCGCACAGATTGTGTTTCCTTGCCTTTTTATTTCATCTTCAGAATTTGTATTTGTTAGGAGAAGGAGATTTTTGGAGGACATGAAAGAGCGGTGTTGAGGGTGCATTTGAGCACAGCAGCGATTCAGCGGGGGAGCGTCAGGCTGCATACGTCACTGTGTTATAATAGCTGCTACTCCCTGCTCCACCTCTTAGGACTGTCACATACTAATGGATAGGCCATTCTTTATTGCTGCATGTGTGTATGTGGGAGAGTGGGCTCCTGCACAGACACATACACATGCACACAAACTACCTCAGAAGGTGGAGTCTAATTATGAGAGGGCCCATCAGTCACAATGCTGTGGAGCCTCTGTGAATGTCAGGAAACTATTACTTACAGACATAATAGGACTGTTGCTGTCTGTGCCTCTGTCCTGCCAGACTCTCTGCCTCTATTTATGTCTCCATCTCTGCCTCCCTGGTTTTCTTTTTCTTTGCTTTGGATTTGTATGTAATCATTAATAAGAACATAATTTTACAAAGTGGTACATGAAATCTAAAATGTCCAAATCAATCAAAAATATATGTAGATGCCTACAGTTTTCTGAATCATTTGAAATTTGCATAATATTAATCTCTGTTTCTCTGTCTAACTCTCTCTTCCTGTCTACCAGCGGAGGCAAATGAGGAGATTGTGAAGGTGACGTTTGGGGAGCTCAGGCGTGATGTGGCGTTGTTTGCCGCAGCCATGAGGAAGATGGGAGTCCAGACTGGAGACAGGGTTGTAGGTGAGTCTCAGATTTATTGTTCTCTGTCTATATATATATATATATATATTTTTTATTTTTTATTTCATCATGCATTGTTTTTATCCATGTTTACTTGCTAGCAGTTTGCTTCTATATATATATATATAACTTTCTTCAGCCAAGTGATTGCTGATTACTGGCCACTTATTTCTTTTTACCCCTCTGTCTTCTTCATCCTCTCCAGTCCTATTTTTTTATGTAAGTAAGTTCGATGATTACTTGCAGCCTGTTGCAGAACAAGTTGGACATTTTACCATTACTTGTGTGTGTCGGTGTGCACTGTCAAGGAGGGCTGGCCGTCTTGGCACAAATCGCAGCTCTTTCTGAATGTCAGCATTTATTTTTTTCAAAGCAAATATTTGTTTTTCTGCAAGGCACCACTGTAACAGGCTAGTCATACAGAGCCACGCGTTCTCCCACTGAGCAGTGCTGCCAGTGCAGTAACAATAGCTTTAATACATGTCATGCACATTTCCACACTCCAATATACGGCCGGTACATTTTCTGAAAACAGTTGAAGTGTCAAATGCTTTTAAGAGCTTATTTCTGTCACTTTCTTAACTTGTTGCCACAGCAGAAAAAAATTGTGTTTGGTGGCATCAAAATGATCTCAAAATACACATTCATACCAAAAATTGCGGACTATACAAAATTCGAATTTGTTTATTCGGCTATTATGAAGACTTTGGTCAAAATCATGGCTTTCTCTGCTGATTTTTGCATGAAATTTAGCATCAGCTTAAATCCAGCTCAATTCTGTATTGTTGAACTTCATCTGGTGCATCTGTTTAGTATTGCAGACGACTCTTCCTTCATTATTGGTCACATACAAGAACCAAATTACTATTATGTAACACAGTGACTTAACAAATTTTTTCATCTTTTAAAAAAAAAAGAAAATGGGGGGAGGGGAGAGATGATTTCTCAAACGAGCAGTTCCTCATTGCTTACTGTAAGAACAGCTCTGAGGTATGTGAATGTCAGCCTGAGCCTGAGTCTTTATCTGCCCGTGTCTCTGTTTCAATCTCTTTTCTCTGCCACTTTTCCCGTCATGACACAGAAATGCATATTGAGCTGTTTGTGCTGTGTTAGTATCAGGGGCTTCGGTTACACCGGGTTGTCAAACATTAGCATCTCACATTTCTGAGCTTTTCACTGTCGGAAGCAACGAAGCAAAGTTAGATTTAACATCTTTTCTTAAACAAAGTCTTTCGGTTTCATACCTTTGATGAGATGACAGATAACAAACACAGTAGTTCAGAGGTTAAAGAAAATGCTTTTTGGATTTTTTATTTTTTATCATTGTTCAAAAGCTGCGCAAGGGAAAACATCTGACATATGAGCTACAATGACCCAGAAATTTGGCAAAAAATGAAAGGATGAAATCTGCACAATCACAAGTGTGTAGGAAACATTCTGACCTCTGTCACAAAACTGAGGAGACCCTGAAGCTGTGCTGGGCATCTATATGTTGAAAAGGTTCCCTGCCTTTATTTAGAAGCAGCAATGTGACTAACATCTATGTTTGCTGTTCATGAGCTCATATTGAGCTACTCTGTCCAGGAATGACCAGGACATGTATGAAAGTTTGTGTGCGTTCAGAAGAAAGATGGATCTTGCAGTAGGGAAATCCATTAGCTAAATAACTTAAGCTCTGTGGGAATCTCATTTGAAAGTGGGGAGGGATGGAGCGAGGGACAGGAAGGGAGAGCAAGCTAGAGAAACAACAGAGAGAGAGAGACATCAGCTTTTTTTCTCTTACCAATCTAAAGACAAATCTGTGTGTGTGTGTGTGTGTGTGTGTGTGTGTGTGTGTGTGTGTGTGTGTGTGTGTTGTGTGTGTGTGTGTGTGTGTGTGTGTGTGTGTGTGTGTGTGTGTCCTCACTTGTGTGTGTTGTGTGTCCCCAGGTTGTAACTAAAAATGTCGTGTCAGTGTCTGTAATCCAGGAGATATATAAGCACTTAGCTGATGAAGCCAGCCAAGGTTTATAGCAGGACATGAGCCAGCCCAGCACCCACACACACACACACACTCACTCACGCACGCACACACACACATGTATTCTCTCTTTCGTGCACGTTTTTGTTCCATTGCTCTTCGCCTTGGTTCCGTCATCCTCAACGTCACCCCCACCCTGTTACAAAGCTTATGACCTTCACACCCACTCTTCATCCACCAGGGAAAGCATATTCTTTTAATTATGTGTCATCAAAAATACACGCTGTGCAACCAGAGTCTTAATGTTGACTAATATGAATGTGTAGTCGGTCATATGAAAGAAAACTGTAGCAGCATCATAACGTAAAATAATATGTAACAAACACATGAAAACTGTTTGAATTATAGAAATGACATGTCTGAAACTTCAACTCACGATGCAGCTGCTACATTTGAGTAACCAGCAGCACACACACACACACACACACACACAAACACACACACACACACACACACACACGCACACACACACATTCTGCTGTGGCACACACCCTTGCTCTGAGCGGGTGTGGCATGGGAGATGACTCAAAACACACTACATGTGACATGTGTCCTGTTTAGTATGGCTGTGTGTTATTCTAAATGAGGCGATAGTAGCAGAAAGAACAGTGTGCTGGTAAGAACAAGAAATTTAATTTCATTCAGATATTATTTTCTTATTTAGTATTAATCAAAGATGCTTTTACAAACTTATAAAAAAAAGTGTTATTTAAAAGACAAAATCTCAACTGACTCCACCCAGAGATTTCCAGATGACTTAAGAAATCTGTTCCAACAGTGATCCTGTAACATCTAAGTTCTGAACTTGGACTTGCTCTTTGTGGCCATATTAGCACCACAACACTGCAGCCATGAGGTAGATGTGACATAGCTCTGGTTAAGAGACTCTTCTCTTCTCTTCTCTTCTCTTCTCTTCTCTTCTCTTCTCTTCTCTTCTCTTCTCTTCTCTTCTATCCTGTTTGGCCTCTAGTAGCACTATGGAGCAGTGTCTTGTTTGTGTACACTTGTTTCTGCACACACACAAAGATGCACCTGCATTTCACAACCTGCTGTTGGTTTCATCCTATTTCATCTATTGTTATTTCATCAACACTGGTGTCGATAATGTGTCAACAAACACGATGTCAGTGAAGAAGCAAACTGCTAGCAAGTAAACATGGATGAAAACAATGCATGATGAAATAAAAAAAAAAAAAAAAAAATAGCATTGCATTAGTTTTATGAGGAAGAAGAGACACAATGGTGAGTAATGCTTTATGTAAACACAAATTTGTTTGTTTACATGAAAATTCCACAGAGCAAACAAACTTTTATTCATTTCCTAATCATTTTTTAACTGGCAGGCATAATCAAAGTTTTCTTAAATTGACCACAGAATCTCGTCACAGGGATTACGTGTTTTCCTCCAGGGCATGTAAACATGCACAATTTCTGAGCTGGTTTCAAAACAGCTGACCATATGTCACAGGCTTGTTTCTGTATCGATCTAATTACTGTTCAGTTCACATGACTAAAACCTGAATTCTAATGGGAAGAATCCAACAAAGTCATTTTTTTTTCTGAATCTTTCGGCATTGCTTTAGTCCTTGGGATTAATCTGTGTCATAAATTGGCACAATAATAAACAAAGAAACAAAAAACAAAACGAAACGTAGTAGCCGAATGTTAGAACAATAGCACAAGGATGGTGCATTTATGTAGAAGTAGTAAAGCAGTGATGTCAGTACCTATTAAAGTTTGGCTTTAAGTCAGTGGTTATCAACAAGAATGTGGACCTGTAAAGTTTTATAGTAGCATGCATGAGTAAAGAGATAGTACGGGCAATGGGTTGTCACAGCATAGCCAGATATAACAGTAGCCACGAAAGCAATCAGGCATGGGTGTTGTGGTGAGATTATGATCCATGACGCTATTTGTCCTGATCCAGTGTTGGAAGATAATAATTTATGAGTGTCTGCAGGAGTCAGTGTAGCAGGATGGTGATCTGTCAGCCCGAGGTGTCATCTGGCCCGGATCAGCTTCCTGGTTACAGCAGGAGTCAGCATAGCAACCAATTTTTAAAGCCTGATTAGACATGATTCACAGGAGGTGACAGTATGGTTGCCTTTTGCCTTTGACCAGTCGGACTGCTTGCTGGGAACTACCGGCTGTATTATAGTTTTATCACGTTAAGATTAGATTCATGTTATCAACAAAACAGCCCTGTGTTTAAAGGTAGCATGGGAGCTCCTGTGTGGAGTCCTTTGGGCAGTGGCCATTCGTGTACTCCTTCGTACTTAAAAATATATTATCTGTATTAAGGCTGATGTATGTCTGATGTATGTAATATAATAATGATTAATTAGTTGATCTTATGATCAACTGATTAACCATTAGTCTGATTTTTCATTTATTTTAGTCCTAATAAACGATTTTTCTTTTCTTTTTTGAATATAACTTTTGACTGAATAGAATTAGTATCTGACATTCTGTTCATTTCTCATTAGTCATGACTGAAGGGATGTATAGACACCAAGCATCACAGATAAAGTGTATAGAATATAGTAAATCCACCACTAGTGGAAACTGGAGTCATTACTCCTGCAGCACTGACATGCAGATTGTCTTTATTGGTATTGGCCAAAGTTTACATGGGAGTGAATGACTATGAGTAATGGTAAGAATTTCAATATTGTTCATCCCTGTTTGGTATTTTTCATTTTCTTTAGTGCATTTATCAGTAAATGTCTCTCTGATTTTCTCTCTCCCTCACTGACCGTCTGTGTAAAACCCATTCTGTCCTTGGGCACCATTTCCCATATTGTTAATAATGGAAGCTTCTCCCTCCCTCACTCCTCCTCCTCTTTTACACTCTCATTTTTCACTCTCTCTCCTTTTTAACCAGAGTATGCCATCTCACAATATTTTATTTTGAAATACACCCTACGTCTGAACACATATGTTTATAGTATATTTTTTTCTTTTATAAGAAAGACTCTAATGGATTTGCACTTAAACCTAATGTTTTTCTTCCTCTTCCTCCTCCCCTCTCTCCCCCTCCAGGCTACCTACCTAATGGTATCCATGCAGTGGAGGCCATGTTAGCAGCCGCCAGCATCGGGGCCATTTGGAGCTCCACGTCTGTCGACTTTGGGGTCAACGTAAGGATTCTGTTTTAAACTGTTTGTGGCTTGTATTTGTTTATTATTTCTCTATTTAATTTTCTCAGTAATTAATGTGCTGGTTTAGACAAAGCACCTATCAGCACCAGTAGAGTGCGTATTTGAGTACTACTGTCACAGTGGCAATTTTTATCTCTAATTTTCGCACAGCCCTTCTCCTTCTACTGAGCTGTCTTGTATCAGTTCTTATAGGGGATTCACGACACACATACACATAACAATATACATTGAGTAGAAAGGGAATGAAGTCCGTGAAGCAAGATGTCGTGTGTGAGTGAATGAGCGTGAGTGTAATTAACTTCATCCTGCAGCAGCTTCTTCATCAATGCTCCTTCTGTCATCTTGGTCTCTGCTTTTTGTTTTTTCTGACGTGCTACTGCCCCTTCTGGCAGATTAGAGAACTACTCTTACTGCCCTGATGTAAATCTTTCAACCATGACCACTCCAGGTTTTTGCATGCTAGTTAAATTCATTTTATCTCTCATTTCCTGGAAGGTATTTGTAGAACTGAAGGTTTTCTGCTGTTGTGATTATTTGCTTTTCATCAGTTTTACCTTCCTCTCTCTCTCTCTCTCTTTTCATTGCAGGGTGTCCTTGACAGATTTTCTCAAATCCAGCCCAAACTGATCTTCTCTGTTGCCGCTGTGGTTTATAACGGCAAAACACATGACCACATGGAAAAGCTGACCAGTGTTGTCAAAGGTTGGCAATCACATTTACTTATGGACTGACGTGTCTGACCATTCGTATTTCTACATTTTTCTTTCTTCTAAGATTATCATTCGAGGCCTTCGTCTGATATTGTTCAAGATGTTTTTGGTCTCTTATATAGCCAGTAAAACCTAGAAAGAATTTCTGCCAACCAGTGGAATGAGACAGTATAGAGCAAGATCAGTAGATTAAAATAAAGTAGGTCTACTGGGTTTTTACAAGTGTTCAAAATTGAAGAAATAATGCAGAACAGGTGCAGGATAGATGTACAGTATGAAGACGGATCTTAATGTGTTAGCACAGGAGCGCCCAGGGAATTACTCAGCATCATCGCTCCTTACTAAAATTCATTTCTAGTGACTTCAACTAAGAAGCAAAATGTGTTACATTTTTATGAAAATAACACTGGGATTCCTCTGGGAACCCTCTTGTTTTTCCATAAGGCTTTAGAGTGAAGAGAACACAAAGGCATCAGCTTCTCTTTCTCTCTCTGAAATCTAGGTCTGCCTGACCTAAAGAAAGTAGTTGTGATTCCCTACGCTCGCTCCAAACACGATACTGACCTCTCCAAGATCCCCAACAGGTGTGTGTCTGTGGCTTCAACCGCACTGAAATGATAAAACTAAGAAATGTTAATAGATATTTTTATATACGACACAGAGCAGGTCAGCGATATATTGTCTTCTCCATCTTCCCAGTACATTTATAGACGATTTCTTGGCGTCCGGGCGCGGGGAGGCTGACCAGTTTCCTCAGCTGGAGTTTGAGCAGCTTCCGTTCAGTCATCCTCTGTTCATCATGTACTCCTCGGGAACCACAGGAGCTCCTAAATGCATGGTCCACTCTGCCGGGGTAAGAAACACACTGGCTTCTATTAGCCCGCAATTACAAACTATGGATGGCTCTGCTTCGGTTAGTTTGTTGAGCTTGTACAAGCACAATATCTCACACAAACTGTGGGTCATTTTATAGAACAAATGTAGGAATAGTGCTGCTTGCATCCGTAAAAACAAACACTAGCTGGCCCTTTTTTCTTTTTTTTTTTTTAGCTATTGTGTTTCTTACTGCTCAACAGACCACAGCTGTAAACACATGCTGGTCACATATATTTGCAGAACTCTCCTGGGTTGAACTACGGTTTGATTTTCAGTGCACAGCATTTATATCAATACACACATGAACAATGTGTAAAGATGTTGATGCTCTCATAAAGGCCAGAGTCATGTTTTCATGAGAAGAAGAAATGATTTTGAGTGTAAATTCTAAAATGGAGAAAATAATCTCACCACGTGGTCCATTCTGAAGCTGTTCTGGAGCTTTCAGACATATCACATGGTCTTCATCAGCAGATAGAGTTTGCTAAGTTGTCGATGGCGAAATTTCCATTATTCTTTACACTTTAAGAATTTCCCATTCGTGCTGGTTCGAGGGCTGAAGTCACTTATTGACCTTGGACACAGCAGATGAGAAAGCAGTCTCTCCACATGGTCCATTTAGTAGCTGTTGTGGAGACATGTGATATCATTCACAATATGATCCAGATTCCGGTAAATGGACTGTACTTATATAGTGCTTTTTCTAGTCTTTATTACCGCTTGAAGCACGTTACAATACCCATCGTACCGCGCACACGCTGATGGAACAGCTCCCAGGGGCAATTTGGGGTTCAGCATCTTGCCCAAGGACACACGAAGTGGAGGAGCTAGGGATCGAACCACTGACCTTCTGATTGGTGGACGACCTGCTTCACCCCCTGAGCCACCTAAATAAAAGCTCCCACTTCCTCAATATCACAGCTGTCAGAGAGAAATCTAGACATGGTACACACATCTGACACATTAAGAGCAAAGCCACTGTTGAAGGTGAATAGATGAGATTATACCAAGCTGTTCCCATCACAGCAGCAGTGGTCAGCCATCCACTCGTCAGTTGGGTTTCTGTTACACTTTTCACCACACGATGGCAGCAGACCTCCATCAGCTAAAAGATTATTTGTTCTCGAAAGGGGAGAATGAATGACATTTTTTTTCCCTGCTACATACCACATCAGAGCGAGGGACAGCGGTAGACGAATGTGTGATTTCAAGAGTGCCAGTGCACTTTGAAGACTGAAACACTCCACATTCAAAATGGATTAACACACACAAATGTATTCACGCAGCTTCACGTAACAAGTCGTTCTCCCTCTCCGACACCTATTTTTATTCTTTCTTCTCTTTTTCAGTCTTTTACCCTCCCATCATTCTTTCAAATTGGTTTTTCTGTCCTTAACCTGCATGAATATTCTCCCTTTTCTCCCACTTAGTTCTCCTTTTCGGACTCTCATTAGGTTTATTCCTCTACTTTATTTCCTCTCTCCTCTAGCACCCTTTTATTTCTTCCCCTTGTTGTCTTCCTTTCTGTCCCCAATCTCGTTCTTTTGTGCCCCATCCTTCTCCCCATGCCGCCGATAATTGGACAGTAATGCGTTGGTGAAAACATTTTGTATTGTGACGCTGGCAGTCCTCACTGGCCTCTACCAATTAGCCCCGGCACTGTTATGCTTTATGCTTTGTTACGGCTCTGTTAACATGCTGTCAGCAGCAAGATGGCATGAACCGAGGGATGGGCACGGCAGCTGAGTCCTGCCAAAGATTATATGCACACACACACATATACACACACACACACACACACACACATATATGGACCACCTGTTTGTGTGAACAGCAAAAGTACACATAGGCTCAAATCAAAAGCACACGCAGTCACGCAGTTCGTACTCTGCACCAGCAATAATTACCAATCCAACTGTGATGGGTCGGTGACTGTGGGAGAATTCACACTTAACCCCAATTGCCCTTTTTGTTAAGAGGAGTGCTTCTGTGTGTAGAAGCCTTGTGTTCTGTGCAGCTTAACGAAGGAGTATAAAAATATTTTTGAAAAAACTTTATTAAATAAAGATTCTGTATTTGTCAGGATGAGTTACAAGTGTATCCGTCTGTCTGTCTCATTCCCTGTCAGAATAAAAGAACTATAGTAGACTAAAATCAATAAATGTAAATGTCACGGTCAGAAATATGAAAT
Organism: Seriola aureovittata; assembly: GCF_021018895.1. NCBI lineage: Eukaryota > Metazoa > Chordata > Actinopteri > Carangiformes > Carangidae > Seriola > Seriola aureovittata. Next base: position 22,805,041 of record NC_079368.1, read on the forward strand.
AAAAAACCAAAAATTAACAGTCTCTCTCTCTCTCTCTCTCTCCCTCCCTCTGTCTCTTTAGGGCACACTTATCCAACACTTGAAGGAGCACATTCTCCATAGCAATATGACCAGCAGTGATGTCATCATTTATTACACTACGGTAGGTCCACAAGCTTTTCACAAAAGAAAGAAGGAAAGAAAGAAATAAAGAAAGAAGGAAACACTCATCGTACTGAAAAGTTCTGAATCCTGATGCTCTTTCCACTGCCCACCTACTGCCTCACCTTAGCTATCTGCAGCGGTATAATATTTAATATTGTGGGGTGTTATAAATCAAGAGGCTGGACACAAACACACACACACAAGCAGGTCTTGTCTAAGGAGCAGCATTTAGTGCTGAAGGTCAGAGCTGTGTATAATTTCTATTTTTTATGATTGTTTCTCTGATAGCTTTGATCCAGACGTTCAGGAGGTTTTTAACGGCAGCCGGATTATCCACAGAATTGTCTTTTTGTCCAGAACTAACGGACCAGGGGATTAAAACCGGGAGACACCCCGAAGAAAGCAGTTTCACTTTAAAAATCAGTGATTGACTGAAGCAGTTCAGCGAAGACGGGTCAGTCAGGGAGGGGTTGGGAGCCGAGCTGCCTGACATTTACTAGGCTTTTTTCTCTGATAACTTAAGATCCAGACGTCTGATGACGATGAAAATCTTCATCAGGTTAAAATACATAGTTGAAAATGACCAAGGCATAAAAAGCGTATCTTAAAAAATGTGGCTTAAAATTAGATAAAAGCTCAGCACTGTGGACAATTTTCATGCAGTAGAAACAATACCATCATTATTTCTGGGGGATGGTGCCAAAGCCGTAGCTCAGCATGGAGCAACAAACAATCACGTGAACCGCAGACACATAATTCACAGTCTGCAGGGGTCGTCCGTTTTTTTACCCATTTTATCCATGTTGATGAGACACGATTGTTTACAGCAGATAAACTGACCACTCTGTTTATCTGTGCTGTTCATAGACTGGCTGGATGATGTGGAACTGGCTGGTGTCTGCTTTGGCAGTGGGAGCCTCAGTGGTTTTATATGACGGTTCACCACTAATGCCCACACCCGATGTACTGTGGAACCTGACAGACCAGCTGGGGTGAGTTAGCCACACACACATGCACAAATGAGCACACACTCACACACACACACGCACAAACACACTCACACACTCACACTCACACACACACACACACACACCTACACACACACACACACACACACTCACACACTCACACACTCACACACACACACACATACACACACACACACACACACACACACAGACACACACGTACACACACACACGTACACACATACACACACTCACACACAGACACACACACATACACACACACACACACACACACAGACACACACGTACACACATTCACACATACACATACACACACACACACTCACACACTCACACACATACACACACACACGTACACACACACACGTACACACACACACGTACACACATACACACACACACATACACACACACACACACACTCACACACAGACACACACACATACACACACACACACACACACAGACACACACACGTACACACATACACACACACACACACACACAGACACACACACACACACACACACACACACACACACACACACAAACAAAGGAGAAAAGCTGCACAAAGCGGCTGACAATATCTGAATTGCTCTGCTGTTTAATGCTTTCTGTTGAAAGACGATTTTATTTTAAATCCTAAAAAGAACCTTTGAAAACATACTCTTCTTATGAAGGGTTTTTTTGTCACCATTTATGTTAATATTGAGGTATTAATGATTGTCTGTACAACGTCTGACAAAAAACACAAACAATCTTCAGTACTTCGTTGCCAATACATTCACTCTCAGTCTTACGGTTCTGGATCTTCCACAAAATTGCAAGGTGGTTCATGGAATCGTGACTTATTTTTATCAACAAAGATGTGCTATTAAAGTGAGACTTGACATCAGCATATCTCCTGCGAAGCTACAATTAGCTTTCCTGACGGAAGAAGGTTGAGCTCTAAGAATCATTAACAGTAATCATCAACTTTTGGTGTTTGGTGTTTATGCAAAGACAAACAAAAATAATTTTTTTCCCCCCCTGATGTTCAAAACAAATTTCAAAACAAAACCATCCAATTTCTCTTCAGAAAGTCTCTATACTATACTCTCAATATCTGTTGCAGCTTTAATAGAGTTCAGTGAAGCCCAAGACGTGCTGCATTTTCAATAAGAGATTCAGCTCGTATTGGATGGCTATAAGAAGAAGTGTGTTTTTTTTTTTTCTTTAATATGTGGTGTTTTAGAAACAGACAAACAGAAAATATAGATGAAAAATCCGACCATGAAAGGAAAAGGAGAGAGATGCATACAGACAGAGTCAAAAAGAGAGCAGGAGCAAAGGCTTGGTAGGAGGGTAGAAGGGTATTCCTGGGAGATGTTGTTTTTTAACCACAGAATTGATAATGTGTTTACCTAATTGACAACTTACACACACATGCACACAAGAGCAGATGCATGAATAAAGATTTCTGCTAGTTAGAACATGCATTAACAACAGAGACCCTCGGCAACTGATCATACAATAAACATTTTTTGCTTGCTCGCTAATTTATTAACGCTGATTAAAAATCAGAGAAGAGTTGATAAAGATGGATTGATTCGAAAGAAAGGAAAGGAAAAATTTAAAAGAAAGACGGGGTAATGGGGTATAAAATGGGTAATGGAGATAATAATTTTGCCTCATTTTATATGCCATAGATTAGTTAGACTATTGGTGTATAGTTTAAAAAAACAGTGCCAAAATGTGTCATGTCAAGCCACCAGGCAGCGGCTGTATGAGTTTTACTGTGTGTAGTGAATGCCTTTGGATTTGGAGAAAACATTTAAGTTTTAAAAGAAATCAGTCTCATAAGTCAGATGGACAAGAGGCATCCCAAACTGACTTACTGATTACCACAAACGAGCTGCCTCGCTATCATTTTGAGAGTGCGGTCATGTATTCTACTCAGCTGAACAGGGTGTTTTTAAGTCAGCAGGGCAAGCCATCCCTTAAAGCCTGCTGTTATTGAGATTGATGGGGACGCTGTAAATTTGGATGGATCCAAAAACCCAGGTCAAACCACAAGACAGCCAGGACTGCTGAACCCTAAGGTTTGTTCACGCTGTATCACGGCTCAGTGTGGACATCACATGTGAAGATGAGGGATCATGTGTCATCTGATTTCATATTTGAAAAACATTTTCCCATTTGCCCACAGCGGCTCACTTTAAATCCAGTCACAATAGGTGCTGTTATTGCTCGAGTTTGATGAATGTCGACAAAAGATTTTGAGGAGAGTTTGGTCCTGATACCCCATCTCCTCCCACCGTCACCATCATCAGTAGTAGAGTAGATGTTAAACCCAGCATTGATCCCCTGTTGTCTTTTGAAGACGGCAAGAGAAAAGCTGAAACGGTCAAGGACACAACTGTGTGGCGGTGGCAGGTAATTGGTTCAATTTAATAGGAAACACGGTGAGCAGATATTATTTTCCTCATTGAGTACTTGTATTTACATTTCTCAAAGGGTATTCAGGTATTCAGTTTTGGCTGCAGGCTAGTTGGTTGTGTTGGACTGTAAAGTATGGTGGATTTTTACCTCCAAAATATAATATGCCAGCAGTTTGAATAGTACTCTTTGAATAGCATCTCCGTGCTGTGAATGAGCATTATTGAGTACATTCAGTCAATTTTTGGTTAAATTATGGGAAAAAGATGCAGTGTGGTCAGCAAAAGTAAGACCCTTTTAAGACAGTTATACCACAGATGCATATTCACTGCGGTAGAAATGGCATATCGCCTTCAGCAAGGAACTGAGTAATGGGGAGAAAAATCTGACACAGATGGGGAACAGTGGAAAACCATGGAACATAAGTGCCAAGAAAAAGTACCTCTACAGCAGAAACTCTGAGCAGATCCCAAACCTAATGACCTTCTTCCACAATTTTACTAGACATTTGAATTATCAACTATATTAGGATCTTGAAGTGATGATTGGACCCTTGGTAAAAATAACTGGTAGAATAGGGATTATAGCAGCTTCTGAAGCTTTAGGTTTGTAGTAGCTGTTTGATGAGATAAATGTTCTCGTTTTTCACCCCCCCCATCAAAGAAGAGAGAAATGGCATGACCAAGGCTAGAATACTGTTAGCAAAATGACCCACATAGAGGAATTTAGTAAAGGGCTGCCAACTTGACAGAAAGACGGATGGAACCTTTTAAATGTTGAGAAGACTTTTGAACCAATTAAAAGCTGATGTTGCCACCTCAGTCTCTTTCCCAGATCCCAGCACTATGTGGAAAACCCCCTGTGGGAGAGGCTGACATGAATTTCTTTTTTTTTTTTTTTTTTTTTTACGCTCTCATCTTCTGAATTAAGGTTAGACATTTTAAATGGCACTAAATCTGCCAGAGCTGTGGAGAGCCTTAAACTTAAATTGAGGCTTCCCCTGTTACCTTGAACTGTGTTGGTCGTGGGATTGTAATAGTACTTTGCTGTAGAGTTTGACTGCATCATCGCACTGAACAATTGACATTTACAGTTTTGAATCTCTTTATAGATTTTTTTTTTTTTTTTTTGAAAGATGGCATTTTCAATAATGGGAAAGGACTGGCCATTTAGAAAACATATTTACTGTAATGGATTATTGCAGATTTTCAGCTTTGATAAGAGGAAAACGGTAAAGGGGAGGGGGTCTGAAGCATGGGTATAGTCTCTGAGGATTGTGTTTATGTGTAATTATCCAGTAGTTCTCTGTGCTGCACGACATATGGAGAATCTGCCTGAGTGAGACAATCTAACAAATGTGAGCCACGGTTGAGGTTCTTCACATGCAACTAAAATGCGGCAGTTAGTAGATGAAATAATGCACAGTAGATGTGTGTATTTAAAATTCAAGAGCTGACACAGAGTCTTGTGTCTTGTACCAACCAAACATATTTGAATAGAAAGTACCTTTTGTCTTAATTTTTGGGGCATTTTAGGCCTTTATTTGATAGGACTGTGTAGAGAGACAGGAAATGCAGGGACAGAGAGAAGGGGAATGACATGCAGCAAAAAGTCTGGCCAGCTGGAAGTTGAACCAGGGATTAATTTCCTCCACGTGGTATGTGCCCTCACCACTCAGCTATTGGGTCGCCCCACATCTTTTGTCTTTAAGTGAATAAAACAGAGCTGATACCCATCTAAGAAGAAAATCAGTCACAAACTGTATTACAGTAAGGTGTGCCAATATCAGTAAAAATATTATAGAGACTGCAATCTTCATATACTGTATTGTCCTCTACTATTCCATGCACTCTAACCTCTAAATGCTCTGACAACTTTCCCTACCTGTGCCATGTAGGAAAAGGAGATTTACTGAGACTCTCTACCAGGCCCGTAGTTGAAACAAAATCCGCAGTATCCCCAGGTGAAGCAAGAAAAAGGTTACCGCATTTATACTTGTGACAGGTTCCATGTATGTATGGGACTTTAGAGGCTCCTCTGTTTTCTCGGAGGATCCTCTTGTCTTCTTCTCCATCTTTTTGTCCATTATGTGCTGGGCTGATATGACAGAAAAGATTCCTCCTATACTCTTGTACCATCTACTGTTTGGAAATCTCGTCTTTTGCTAATGCCAAGCAAGCGAAATTCTCAGTTATCCTCTTTGGAGGAGATAAGTACAGATACAGTTTAGTAGATTGCATCTTGCCAGCTCAGTTACAGTTTGAGACACATGGGCATAACAATTTAAAACATCCTCGTTTTCAAGCTGGAGACTCGTGTCTTCATCAAATCCTTTGTTCACAAACTAAACAACATCCACACTTATTTAAAGTGCTGAACGCAGCATATCAATTTATTGTATTATAAAAAAGAACATTACCACATTCATTTTGAGACATTGGCCCCTGTTGTCTTTTTAATTGTCTGCCAACGGGTTCGATTCTCGCACAAAAGGAAGATTAAAAAAAACAGGAGCTTCACAATAAAATGTGACAGACAGAACGAAAGAAAATCACTTCTAACATGTCTGTCATTTGAGAAGCACAGTGGAGATAATAAATGCATGTCAGAGAGGTGTTTGTGAGAGGAAGCAACAGGGTTCATGGAAAATGAGTTTAATTTTAGAAGCAATAATGCTAAAAATAAAGCTTGAGTGAGATGGAGGCAGTCTATCACACTGAGCACGGCAGCTACCCTGATACATTTCGCATCCATCGATTTCCGAAAATGATGTCGTGCTTCATACTTTTAATAGTTGCAAATCTGTAAACAATTACGCCATCAAACAGTAGTTTCAAACTGTTCCTTGTAGCCTGCGACACCTGAGAAGAGAGCAATTACTATTCTTCCCGGGGTGGAGGACAAGTGCGAGGAGCAGTTGAGAAAGCATCACAACATGCATAGAGACACATTAACGTAATAACTGCTCGGAGGCGCTCTCGCATCTGATTGGGTTCGAGTGTCTCGTATCGACTTAGTAGCCCCCAGTTACATGCCTCCCCTGAAACAGATACGCGGGCGCTCATGAACCACGCGGGCGCTCGGTCTCACAAACAGACTCACAGCTTTGCCTCCACCCTCCATCCTAAACACCCAATTAGCAGCCACACCTGGCCATTTGCCTCCAATCAGAGTAGAGTGACCGTTTCCATGGTAGCCAGCAGCGAACAAATCCAGATGCGGATGGGGGGTCAGAAATGATGGATAGGATGGAGACTGACTGTGTGAGTGTGCAGATGACAAATGGGGTCTTTGTGTTTGAGTTTGTGTGTGTCATCTGCAGTACCAGGTGGCTGTAACTGAATGTGGAGAACAGATATCGACCATCCCTGCCCATCCATACATAATACACACAGCATCTACATATATACAACCCCTAATTACATAAATGAAATACAACCTGATTTATCTTTTTACAGTTATTATTTGTGATATTTCGTTTGTTAAAAATAAAGAAATTGGATCATTTTCAAAATTGGAAGCTAGCAGTAAATACAGTTTTAGAAATGGAAGGCACAAAAACTACTTGGTTAGGAAAAGATCATGGTTTGGGTTAAAATAAGTACTTCCTCAACATCAGACGATCTTTGTTGTCATGGTTACAATAATAACAACAAACAGCGATGGATAATAGGAACAATATAAACTACTGGTTTCACATTGGAATCGAACTCCAATCTCTTGTGTTGTATTCCTGTGTTTTGTTGAACCATCCATCCACCCCAACATCTTCCTCTTTACACTACGTCACCGCACTTTTCCCTTCGCTTCTGTCATAATTACTACGACCGCTAGATGCCGCCTAACAACAAAACGTAATTATTTGTCATAATAAGCTGCTGCACAAACGACCTGTCTGCTTGTTTTTTAGTCTCGCAATATGTCAACCAAAGATTCTGCCATACGGTTCATAGTGGTGTGTATAAATGTGTATAAGGCCATTGTGGGCAATGTTGCACATCAATGAGCAGGACAGTTTAATGATACAAATTGTATTTTAAGGATTTTTTTTGCGTCAATTTGATAAAATACCTTGATTTATCACATATCTTCTTGCTGGATTAACATTAAAACAGACATTCAAGTCTGCTTAATTCACAGTGTCCATAAAGAGTTTCTCAATAGATTTTAAAACAACATATTCTTTGACATAAGATTTCAAGATAAGACACTTTAGCGAGCAGGAAGGGCAGGTGTGAGGCATGCAGAGGCAGCACGGACAAGAGGTACGTGCATCATTCGCTCCATTCCATGTGAGATATTACTTCTTGGGACCTTTGGCCTTTCACCTAATCTCACCCCTTCATTCACCCTATGAACAACCTGCATCACCGCTGATCGATTCGACCCTCGAAGAGCAAATCACATCTTTCACCGCAAGCTAATTCCTGGTTACTGACCAATCAAGCATCAGACAGTTGTTTTGTATCAGAGACAGATTCTTTTTTTATTTTTGATTGACAGACACGGTTACCATAGTGATAGGAGGCAATTTGATTGATTTAATGTCAGCAAAAATAACTTGAAAAGACGGGAAGAAACAGATTGAGACAAAAACAACCATTCACAGAGGCAGACTTAAAAAGGCCCTTTGTTTTAAAATTAAAACTGCAGGGGAACACAGAAGTGACGTTTTGTCACTTCTTGCCGTCCACATATTGTCCAACTGTTGTCAGCTGTCAAGGATACTTCCATTCACAGAAGAAAGCACCTTCCGAAATCATTTAATCTCAGGGTTGTTGTGTGCATGTTGTCACTTCATTCTCCTTTGAACTATTTCCTTGAGGAAGATTTACAAAGGAGACATTTTGTCCTCTCAAGCTGGACCCACAATTATTGTGTTTTGTTTGTTCAGTTGAAAGTCAATTTCCAATCAGATATTTTCTCCATTTTTTCTTATCTGTCCATAAAGGGTTGACTGAGCACACCGGCTCAGTTTCAGCATCACGTTGCTTTACATTTACACAGTGATACACTCTCCTCTCCTGGGAACTTCCTCCTCGTACAAGCAGGATACTGAGCAGCTCCACTGGAGCAGATGGGATTAAGGGCAAAGGCTGTTCAGTAACTGTTGTCCTCTTTTATATTTTTACATTGAGCTCAGAGACATTCAAATAATAGATTCAGAGCAACAAATGGAGCTGTTCAGACTGAAGTCACACTTGCATCAGCTCCTCCATTCATGCTTCACCATCAGTGCCTCATTCATCAGCTGCTTTGATTACGGCTGAATAAAAACATCAACAATCATATCCATAACACTGACTTCTCAGACTCTTACTCTACCAATGTAGACCAATTGCTGCTGCATCTCCGTCCATCACACAACCTTCTCCAAATGTCAACAACCTTTTTGTATTGTTGACTGAACTGTGATCTAATGCTTATGTGTGTTTATTAAGGGAGGTTTGTTTTCCAGGGCCAAATTCTTTACTTTTTCTCCCAGTTGCAAACTTAAGAATAAAAGATATTTGTCAAAATCCTGCAGACTTAAACACTCAAGTTGAAGAAATTTAAATTCTTAAGTTTAGTTTCTCTTAAGTTAGAGACAAGCTCCTAGATGACTGCAGTGATTGTACCAAATATAATCAGGCAGTTCTAACTTGTTGTTCATGTTTGATTTGAACATTTGATAGGTCGCATCAGCTTTTTTGTCAAGGGTGTAAACAATAAAATTGAAGCTGGCATTTTGCTTGCAATCACCTTCCATATTTCTTCACCTGCACCTCAGTGTGGTACTAAATTCTCCTTAGTACATGATGACTCTGATCTACATCTACATCAGCAGCAGTACTGCACTGCGCAGTCTCATTGTAAGAAGAAGGCACAGTGTAGAAGTCAGTTTACTGCAAAGCTGTGTGTAAACTGAGTCCCCTGATGACATTATATCATATCACATTATACGGTCACGTGGGCAGTGGACTGTAGCAAAGGTGCGGCATTCTTGCGACTTCAAAAATGCTACCACTGTATTTACATTCAGTTTTTTTTGCAGAAGAAGCATTTTGTTGTTCTCATGTTGCTAACAAAGATATCAAGATATAGCCCGAACAAAAATTTTTTAAACATACACACTGAAAGATGCAGACTTGTGTGAGTCATCAAAGTCAACCAACCTCCCTCCAACATACAGTAATATTCATCACCATCCTGATGAAGATGGTCTAAACCATTTGGGTAGTAAAACACACGGTATGTTGGAGAGGAATTGTGCTGCTTGTTTGATTTTTAATTGAGGCGATCTAGAAGATCCAGAGCAAATGATGGTAAAGGGTCATGATGTCAGCCTGTATGTGCGTCCACCCATCTGGCCAACACTTTGGTCTCGAGCAAGAAAATTTGGCAACAGTAATCATACCACCCCAGAGGATGATTAGTAATGTTTGCTAATTTGGTTCTGTTGTTTAACGTTTGTGCTGTCACAGTACAGAATACAGGACGTGTATGTAGGAGGACTTCTCCAATGGCTGTCATTGTGGGCAACACTGACGCAAATTCATTTTTTTCCCAAAATAATGGACGACACCTTCCACTTCTGAGAGATTTAATTATGTTTGTTTTGAATGTTGGAAACGAATGCTTCACTGATCCTTTATATTATACTTAAATGATTAATTTCCGCCTATTTCTTCTCGTCACTCTCTATTTTTTTCTTCTTCTTCCAGAATCACTATCTTTGGTACCGGGGCCAAGTGGCTGTCTGTGCTGCAGGAGAGGAACCTGAAACCCTGTGAGTTGTGGTCACAAAGACACAATCAAATACACACCTACATGCAGACATCCAGAGACACACATGGATGCACACCAACAACGAGCAGAAAACCGAGAGAGAAATGACTACACACACACACACACACACACACACACACACACAAATCTACTCTGTGAGAATGGAACCTGAAACAATAAGAGCAGATGGACATGATAATGATTATAATAGCGATGCTGTTTGACTCTAAATGTCCTTGATGCCATTTACTGTGTGAATCAACAGTTTGCCCTGTGTTCTGGTGTTTGACACCGAATCGAAGGGATAAAAATGCTGTTAGGATAATTCATATGAGTCATGGATAGGCCCATCTAATTGCTTTTAGTGTCACAGCTCTCCAGAGAAGATCCAGGTCTCTGCACGTAATCAGTTGTGCCAGTGCTTATTAGCCTTTCCTGCTAACCTTCGTACACGCCGCTCTCTCTCTGCTATTTGTGTGACAAAAGTGTCTGTTTAGAAGTGCATGCTAATGTTACTGCTGCTTCGCTGTGCTCTGTTGTAAAGGTACATACTGTGTTGTAATTGAACAAAGCACTTGACAGGTTCTGAAATTGTTAGTCTCTCGTCTTTAATTTGTTGTAAAATGAATCCATCAAGCAGGGCTTGTTATGATGGTATTTCAGTTTTCATACCTGGTTCACACTAATGGCGACAGGCTTCTTTTGATGGGGAAATGACAAGGTGATACCAGTTAGATTAGTTGCATGAGCTGGAATTTGGTTTACATAATTATATGTCAAAGCTTTTGCATTTTTGTTTCACATCTCTTCCCTTTTGGTTATGTCCTCATCCCCTCATCTAAACTCTCAAATTGTCTTCCTCTTCTCCTCATCTTCATGTAAATTATGTTATAACTAATGCAAAGGGCTTCGCTGTTTCTTACTTGTCCTTACCTTTTCTTACTTTCCTCATTCTCCTTCTTTCCCATTTCTCATCTCCTCTCCTCCCTTCCCCTCCCCTCTCCTCTTTTCTCCTCTCCTAATGTTAAATTAGCACTTGGTTATTGCATAAACAGTTGTTGTGTCTCTTAGTTCCCACTGCGCTGTTATAATCACCACAAATCTTTATTCATGGGGCCCGCTTTGTGTGTGTATCTGTCTGCAACTTGTAAATTTGCGAAACATATTCCCAGTTCTGTGGCTAAACAAGAAGGCATGAAAAACAAAGTCTCAGATAAAAAAAACCTTTGCTCTTTCCCCTGTCTGTCTCTGTCTCTCTGCCCCACCCCCATCAGTCAGCCAACTACTTGATCCAGTTGGCACAGTGTGTGTATGCAATTGGATGCTTATTAGAGAAAGAGCATGGCAGAGGGAGGTGTGTGTGTGTGTGTGTGTGTGTGTGTGTGTGTGTGTGTGTGTGTGTGTGTGGTGTGTGTGTGTGTGTGTGTGTGTGTGTGTGTGTGTGTGTGTTGGTCGGTGTGTGTGTGTGTGTGTGTGTGCGTGCGCAAGCATGCCTCTAGTGGGCGAGGGAGGGTAGGGGGAGCATCTTCACCGGCTGCCCCAGCGGAGAGGCCCTTTTCCCTGGGCTGACATTTGGACCGGACACCTGAGGGCATGGTGGGGGGGTGGGGGGGGGTAGCAAGAGGTCCCACTGTGTGTGTGTATGTGTGTGTGTGTGTGTGTGTGTGTGTGTGTGTGTGTGTGTGTTTTTGGTGTGAGGGTCGGTTGCTGGAAGCTTATTAGTTTGCAGGGTGTTATTGGCTTGGGGGTTTAGTCGTGTGTGTTTGTGTGTGTTTGTTTGTGTGTGTGTGTGTGTGTGTGTGTGTGTGTGTGCGCGCGCGCGCCTGTGACAGAGAAGTTTGTATGCTGTGTCACATCAGGGTGGTATACTGCATTAACACAACATGTAGGGATGCATGAAGCCACAGCTGTTCACCCGTGCATGCTCACATTGAAACATTTGTGTGTGTGTGTGAAAATGTGAAAATAATTGCTCACTGTAACTGGGTTAGGTTTTATATGTTTCAAATCTGTAGCTGCTATGATACCTGTGTTCTAGCATTGAAATACAATATTCAAACAATACCGTAGCTCTACAAAACCTTTTTTCATCTAATAAAATGTGCAATGAATGTGTGTTTCCTCTTTTTATTAACACAAGCAGCCACACAAGAACTTTTGCTTAAAATACAGTCTAAAGTGAGTTAAGCTTTCTGATTTCCTCATTTAGAGCACAAATCTGATCAAACATTCAATGCCAGTTGCTAATACTCAGTCAATTTAAACTGATGATAACTGATTTTTGATTCATCTTTCCTTTTGCTTCCCCCTCCCCAGCGGAAACACACAACCTCCAGTCTCTCCACACCATCCTGTCAACTGGCTCTCCTCTCAAACCTCAGAGCTACGACTACGTCTACCGCTGCATCAAGAGCAACGTGCTGCTGGGCTCCATCTCAGGTGAGTCACTGATGCAGACCCTGACATATTCAGTAATTTTTCTTATAATTTACTGTATATTTCACCTAGGTGCTCAATTAGCAGCAACCTCCCCAAACATTGTTTGTGTCTATCACATTGACACAGGCAGTTACACACAAAAAAAGCAAGAGATGAAGCAACACTGCGTCTGTGAAACAAACACAAAAGGACTGACGCATACAAAGACAGTAAATAAAAATAAATTGTATAGAACTGTACATTTTCCTCACCGCCCACAACACGACCACTTACCCACACACACTCACGCACACACACAGAAACACTCTGGTCCTCTCAGCCCATTGTTATGTTGACAGGACAATAGAATGCTAACTGCCTCTCTGTGAGTCCTGAAACGTTTAACATTTAGCACAGCCTGGGTGACTGACGTACTGCAGACAGACTCGCACACACACACACACACACACACACACACACACACACACACACACACACACACACAGACACACACACACACGCACACGCACATTGAGTAGCAACTTGGAGCGTCACTCTTGCGCACACTGACAGCACCAAAACAAACACTCTGAATGACAGCTATAATGGGCGTAGCATTTAGCTCCAAATGCACACTTGCCCACATGCAAAGACACATGCTCACGGTGACATGCATGTAGACAGACTGGACACAAGCATCAAGTGAAATGTCAGCCACAAGGCAGAGGTCTGGCAAAAGATGAAGAGAAAAAGAGAGGGACAGCAGAACAGATTGTCTCATGTTATTATCAGCCTGGTATTGTTCTCACCTCATGAGTCTGCGTGTGTGTGTGTGTGTGTGTGTGTGTGTGTGTGTGTGTGTGTGTGTGTGTGTGTGTGTGTGTGTGTGTGTGTGTGTGTGTGTGTGTGTGTGTGTGTGTGTGTGTGTGTGTGTGTGTGTGTGTGTGTGTGTGTGTGTGTGTGTGTGTGTGTGTGTGTGTGTGTGTGTGTGTGTGTGTGTGTGTGTGTGTGTGTGTGTGTGTGTGTGTGTGTGTGTCTGTCTCATCATGGCAAAATGTGGTCCTGGAGACACCTACTGTAGCTGGAACCACCACCGAGGCAGTCTTGACTAATTTGGCAGGTGTTTATATGTCTGTCTGTGGACAGATTTTGTCGCCGCGAAAGCATCACAACTGATTCAGAAGTGTGTGTAGCTGAGATCAAAATGAAGGCTGAGTTGGAAGATGGGTGTGGTCCGACCCATGAGTACTCAGTACTCATGTAATAAAGTAGTGATGACTACTGAGTACTCGTGGGTTAGAACGTCAACATGTTGACAGGCGTTTGTTGCTGGTGTGATTAGGATTCTTTCACAGAGCAAACAAACAAACAGACCCTTTGATTAAATCTGGAAAAGTATATTGTAAAAATGTGGCTTATACCCTCTCAAAGTTCTGATGTATGAAACAGCAACATGTACCTTTATTGAATATAGATTTTAAAAAAGAAAGATAAAGAAAAAAGAAAATAAAAGTTAACGGTAAAATGACTGATAATGTACTTTGTAGCAGTGTTGCCATTTTCCCAGATATCAGCTTTTACCTCGGTGACTCCAGTGTCATCATATTCTATTGGAACGGTGGCCAAAACATTTAAAGTCAAACCCAAGTTGTAATTAATGTGGAATTATCCCTTTTAAATTATTATTATTAATCAAAGGACTAATTTGTGTCGAAATCGGGTAGTGTGAGCTCGTGTGTGTGTGTGTGTGTGTGTGTGTGTGTGTGTGTGTGTGTGTTCTTTAGAACAGCATGTCCTGCCCCAGTCAGTTTCCTCCATATCGCCAAGGGCAACAGCAGGTTGCAGCCCCGTTGGCTGCCAACCGACCTAACCTTGACCCCCGAGGTCACCACTCTGTTCATGTGTGTGTGCGTGTCCTTAGGATTTCTCACAGCATATGTGAATGACTGGTGGTCATGGCGACATATGTGACAGGGCCCCTTTAGCTGATTTCACCCTGTGTGACTGTTTGTGTGTCTCTGTGTAAACGTACCTGCAAACGTGCGCTTGAGCTAATGTGAATAGTTTCATTTGGTTTATGAGAACTTTTAAAAAAACATTTTTTTTAATGTTTTTATTTCAGGACGTGTGTGTGTGTGTGGGTCTGTGTGTGTGTGTGTGGGTGTGTGTGTGTCTGTCTGTGTGTGTGTATGTGTTATTCCATCAGCAGGGGTTTCATACCCCCGTCACTCCTCATTGGGGGATTTTAACACTTTCACTGCTGGACTCCCTCCATCCTAATATACCTCCATCTGACTCCCCATATGTCTCGTCTCTTCTCTTCTCTTCTCTTCTCTTCTCCTCTCTTCTCTTCTCTTCTCTTCTCTTCTCTTCTCTCTCTCTTACGCTGTGTGTACAAGTTTTCTGTGTGTGTTTGATGTGAATATATGAATTGCATGCGTAGGTTAGCTGGTTGCCTTCTAGTCTCAGTTGAAGGCTTTGTGTGACCCCAAACTGTGGTAGAGGACATTCGAAGCACTCACACTTACACAAATGAAAGCGCACACACACAGAAATATATACACACTAACTGTGGAGTTCACCTTCTTCTGTATATATATATACACACACACACACACACACACACACACACACACACACACGTACACTTAATGGCTGCTGATGGAAGGCATCCAAGGAAGCTACAGTGACTTTTGGCTTAAAATATACTTTTCTGTGTGTGTGTGTGTGTGTATTACACCCATAAAAGTGAGTGTAATAATAAAATAATTGCGTGGCTTCCCACTATAGGTGTGTGTGTTTAATCAGGAGACAAAGTTTCCACTTCCTCCTGGGAGCCAATTAAAGCTCAATAAGGAACCTGGCAGAAAGAGAAACGGAGAGAATGAGTGTAAAGAACAGAAAGATAAGCAAGAGAGAGGGAAGGAGCGGTAGAAGGGCAGAGAGCAGTTGAGAGGAAGCGAACAAGATGGATGGATGGAGTCTGTGATACAGAGAGGGAATGAAACAGGGAGGTAGAGATGGAACAATGGGAGGGGAGATGAATAGGACACGTCAGAAATAGTAAATGATTGGAAGGTAGAAAGAGACAAATGGATATTGCGGCAGAGGAAGTGTGCGTGCGTGTTCATGACAGTTTTAGGAAATGTGCTGCAATGGAGTACAACTCCTATATAGGTCAGTGGAGGTGGAGCAGGGCGCTAACACTGCCAGTTTGTGTTGCCAAAATACCCGATTGATACCAACACTAAGTTTAGTAATGTCTCTAGGTCAAAGTTCACTGATGCGTTGCTGAAGTTACCTGACACAGGTGCGCTCCTGTACATTACAGTACAGTACATTCTAGGTATTGTAACTTCATTGAAACAAAGTCGGATGTGTGTGTTTTTCCATGTGAGACGGATCTCTGTCTGAAGATCAGCTGTAATAAACTTAAAGCCGAACTGAACTTTTTTCTTTTTTGCCCCAAGGGGGGAAAATTAACCACCCAGCAACCAAACAGACACAAAGCCCTGACATGTAATCATTCTAGCATTAGCAAAAAAATTAGAGATTATTTGATGAGTCAGTGGTCTTCATAAAACTCATGAGTAAAATAGGAACTAATAGAAGCTAAAAAGTCTTGTAGAACTTCAGACTTCGGTTCTTATTCTCTGGGAGTTTGTCTCTGTGAGCAACCCGTTTCATATGACATGTTTTTATTTAATTTATTTATTTAACCTTTATTTATTCAGGTGAATCCCATTGAGATAGAAATCTCATTTTCAAGAATGAATGTACGTAAAAAAAAAAAAAATAAAAACAATTCATGAACAGATGGTCCAAAAAGAATTTACAATACAGTTTGAATAACAAACAATAAAATTACAAAACTGTAGTCAAAATAATGGAAAAAAAGAAAAATTGTAAACATATAAGGTGCCAAGATTATAAAACACAGTCATCAGTCTCATCAGTTAAAACAATTGAATTCTGTTTTGGGAAGGTTTAAAATCTTGTTTCTAAGAAGTGGATAACTTTATAAAACTATCCATTTTTAAAGTGTTCTGTAGCTTATTCCATGTATCTGCTGCATTGAATCCAAAATGCAGTCTTCCCAAATTCAGTTTACCTTAGGTACATGGAGTGTTAGCTGGTCATGTAACTGACTTTATTTGATTCATTGTCAGCATAAAATGTATTGCTTACTAGATGTTTCAGGACAGACATGGTTAAATTTATTTCATTTCAGTCCATCAACCAACTAAATCTCTCCCTCTGTGCGCCTCTTTTTCCTCTCACCTCTCTTCCCAGGTGGCACAGACATAGTGTCATGTTTCATGGGCCAAAACCCAACAGTTCCAGTGTATCGGGGCGAGATCCAGACAAGAAACCTCGGCATGGCTGTGGAAGCCTGGGGCCTCGATGGTAAGAGTGTGTGTGACATTGTGTGCATGTTCAGAGTGGGTGAATTTCCTAAAAATAAATGGAATATTATTGCTTTTTATTTTTATTTTGCCAAAACTCTCAAGCTTTCAGGGGATTTACGGCGCAACCTGCATTGATAACAAGATCTAGGGATCCGGGTAGAGGTTGAAAGGAAGTTGCAGGTTTGAGTCCTAGGAGGGATTGGTAAAAATATTAATGAGGAAAATTAATCACAAGCAAATTTGAAAGCTGCTGAGATGCCCTTGAGCAAACTTCCCATCTGCCTCTGGAGCTGCTTGGTAGCTACCAGAACAAGACTGTGGTTATACTTGGTTGCTCCCATATGGGGAGGTGCCTGTATGTGTTTGCATGAATGTGAAGCTAGCCATGGCTGAAAAACTGCCAGAGTAATTAGTGAACTTTTCCTGAATAAATACAGGTACACACTTCAGGAAAACACAATTTTTTTCATTAACAGTCCAAACAAAAAAAGAAAAGAGGGATTTTTGAGTCTTCAAAGCCCTCTGTTTTTCTCATTGATTTTAGTCCCTTGTTCCCCAGCTCCCAATCCCTGCTGCGGGCTGTACTGGCGTGTCTCCACCACCTCAAAGGAGAGTGGATTGAGGGATAATTTAAAGGCAGTTTTGTAGGAAGAGCTTGGGATTATTTTAGTTGGTCTCTAAGCCTATAACACCATCCTGAGGGAGGAGGTTGAGGGCTGTGTGAAACCACACACAAAAGAGTATCAGGTTCTCTGAGTGTGGGATACATTACCAGGTGATTTCTTTTTTGTTTGTTTTTTTTTTATTTTTTTTTATCTGAGATTGATTTATACAGTATCTGTGGAGGTATGTGTTTGTGTTGGATGTGTATCCAGGTAGATGTGTGTGTTGTGGCAAAGTACATCTGAAGCCTCGAACTTTATTTTGTTTAAATCTGTGTGTGTGTGTGTGTGTGTGTGTGTGTGTACACACAGGTAAGCCTGTATGGGGGGACAGTGGGGAGCTTGTCTGCTCCAAGCCAATCCCCTGCCAGCCAACACACTTCTGGAATGACGAGAATGGGAGCAAATACCACAAAGCATACTTTTCTACATATACTGGTAAGTACACAAACACCATATATAAATACAAACTTATATGCAGTACACATATGTACAAAGAAACCAATATGATACAATACAGTGCGATAAGATTGCCCTGTGATAAATATTGCTTAAACCCTGGTCTCTCTTTTCTCTACTTTTTCTACTACTGTCTATAACATTATAGCGCTTAACATCCTTTATTCTTTTTTTCTTGACCAGCTGTTGTTTTTGTTTTTAATTGCTTGTATTATTATTTTACTTTGTTTTTTTTTGTTTTTTTATTACAAAACATTCTGCAAAATAAAAATTTTGTGTTAAACTCAAAAGTGTTCTCTCTCTCTCTAGGTGTGTGGGCTCATGGTGACTACTGTAAAATCAACCCAAAGACAGGAGGCA
This sequence comes from Seriola aureovittata, assembly GCF_021018895.1. Lineage (NCBI taxonomy): Eukaryota > Metazoa > Chordata > Actinopteri > Carangiformes > Carangidae > Seriola > Seriola aureovittata. The sequence continues at coordinate 22,823,668 of NC_079368.1, forward strand.
TTGTGATGCTGGGCAGAAGGTCAGCCACTCATTCTCCTACTCAATGTTGAAATTAAATGTTTCATCACTGTAGTTTTAATTGATTCATTTATTTAGAGTATTATGCAAATTGACAGGTTTATTATTATTCATGCAGATTGCAGATATTAAAAATTAGATGCTAATCTTTTTTAATTTTTTCTATTTGAAGAGAATGGAAGTCATTTAAAATGGCCTTTTTCTGCCTGAGATTTGGAACTGCGCTACATTGTTCAGAAAGCTCGGTAGCCCCTATCGACTCTTAGGCTGTTTTATGGCCCCATGAGATTGCTTTATATCAAAAAACAATAAAAGAGGGTTCAGCTAAGGGTAAAGGGAGATAAACTGAAAGTACAGGAATATACACACATGGAAACAAATAGATAAACATATAGTTTCAATATTGTATAAGTAGAAAGAAAGAAATAACCAGCTTACAGAAACTGAAATTGTCTCCGTGTGCTGGTAGATTGTCTGTCTCCATTCCAGTGTGTTGTAGTGTGTGATGTGTGGCAAGACAGCTTCGCAGTGACTGACAAAAAAAGTTCTGAATCTTGAACTGGTGTTTTTTTCTGCAGTGACGGTACACTGAACCCCAACGGAGTCCGATTTGGCAGCTCAGAGATCTACAACATTGGTGAGTCTTGAACATTGCAGGTGGAGCAGGGTGTGGGTGTAAGAAAGGAGGGGAGGGGAGGGGATGGGGGGGGTGACAAATGCATTTCATTTTTTTTTGTGAGCTTAAGCCGAGTCCCGGTTTCCTTTTTATGTTGATGAAAAAAAAAAAAAAATGCTGTCATGCCATCATCCTCTTTTAAAGTTTGTTCATTTGTCAAGCCGACTGACTGTAACAAAAGCACAGTTTTATTACCTTGCTGTTGACGACACAGACGCAGTGTTTCTGTGCTTAGTTTTGAAGTTTTAAGTGGTGAAACATTTTCATCTGTTTTCAGCCAAACTCTTCCGACACTCTCTGCTCTAACCGTCCTCTCTTCACCTCTCACCTCCTCTTCGCTCCTTGCCTCTCATCTGCTCTCCTCATTTTTTGCTTCCTCGTCCTCTAATCTGCCCTCTCCTTTTCCTCTCCTCTCTGCAGTGGAGGCGTTCGAGGAAGTGTCAGACAGTCTTTGCGTCCCTCAGTACAATGCCGACGGAGAAGAGCGAGTTATTTTGTTCTTAAAGATGGCTCCTGGTAAGCCCTTCTCTCCGGAGTTGGTGGCGAAGATTAAAGGCGCCATTAGAAAAGCTCTGTCCGCCCGACACATCCCTGCGCTGCTGCTGGAGACCAGAGACATTCCTGTAAGAGAAATAGGAATATACGTCAGATATGAACAAACCTGTCAGATTATCCTATTACAATGGTTTCAACTGTGAAAGTCATTTCTGGTTAGACTGACAGCACCTTTCTTCATCCCTCTGCAGTACACCATCAGCGGGAAGAAAGTGGAGGTGGCTGTGAAGCAGGTGATCGCTGGCCGGGAGGTGGCGCAGAGAGGGGCTTTCTCCAACCCTGATTCACTGGAGCTCTATAAGAACATTCCTGAACTGCAAAACTATTAAGAGACGAGGCTTCACAGAGCTGCAGAGAGGACCCACAAGGAACAACCTGATGAGAATTCAGCTTAGTTTTTAAAATTAACTTCATTCAGATTCACTAGAACAGGGAGACATGCAAAGTGCAGTGCAAAAAGGCACTCTGAGCTTTTGTACAGGGCATAAAAAGAAAATATATACGTATGTCAAAATGATGCAAAATTTGGTACAAAAATGTGTATATATAATAATAAGTCTGGTACCAGGTAGAACCGGGATTTAACAAACATGAGGGGTGCTGCTCCGTAGGCTAGATTACAAACAAGCGGTCAAGCAGCCGCTCTTAGTCCGCCATGTTGTGCGAGTAGATGTTGAACTGGACTCAGCTTTGGGTGTAACGTGACGTGCTTAGCATCACTTGTGAATAAGCTCACGCTCCGAAGCCACCGACAATGGAGGAGTGAAATTTGTCATTAAGCGCTTTGCTGTGGCCTCACAGTCTGATTGCTATCAGCCAGTGAAGAACCATATCTCCCTGTGTCAGCTGCTTTAACCGTGGTGTTGTTTCTGAGTGGGTCCCAGGCTGAAAATCCATGGAAGTGTTTAGATAAACACACACACACACACACACATACACACACACACACACACACACACACACACACACACACACACACACACACACACACACACACACACACACACACACACATACCTACCTGGGATTAACACCTCAGCTTTGGCTCATATCACCATATCATTGTTATGTGGTGTGTGTTGCTTTATTAAATGTATATATGAATATATATGAATTATATTATTATTATATATATATATATATGAATTTATATATATAAGAATTGTTTTGGACTGTGACCCAAACCTTGTAGTGGGTCGTAACATGTCACGAGATGTAGTTTGATTATGAACCAGAGATTCCAGATAAAACAAAACTTACTTAACATTTGTCCAAAACCTAAAAAAGTTTATTAACCTCTTGTGTATTACGTGCTCGATCGTAACCCTCATCTGACTGTAGCGTTTATTCCATTTCATTCCATCCAAGCTCTCTTCAGTGGAAAGTATTTTAGTCCGTGTCTGAAACTCTTTTACAAACGGGTCAGTCATGATCAAGTGTGATCTGGAAGTGAGCAAATGTTCGTATCACCACAAAAGCCTGTATTTATAAGTTCCATATCAATGGTCCGTGTTTGTCACAACCAGAAAAATGTGTTCATCTCAGATAGCTGCAGCATAGCCTGTTTTGTTTGGGGTTTTTTTTTTTGCTTTGTACATGGGAATTATTTATTCAAAATGTCCTCATGCTGTGTGACAAAGCCTAAAGGCCAATTAATGCTGTTAAAGATGAGCTGCAGTGGTTTTGGTCACTAGTCGCACTACTGAGCAACATGGGTGTAACAATAACAAAAACACTAATCACTGGGGTTTCATTTCATGTTGGGAGGAAAAAACTAAACTAACTACATACGTGACCAGAATGTGAATTGTGGAGAAATCACAGAAGTAGCATTTTTCTTACTGGACTTTTTCTTGTGTTTTTTATGGATTCTCCTTGTTTAGCTTCTGATTCAGGTTTTGTCACTTGTTTCCGTTAGGATTATGTGAGCATGTTTAAAGGTATGAATGTAATCAAATCAACTGGAAAACTCTGCAGTTCATCTTTAATGCCATAGATTGAATAAATGTCCTCTTTTAAGGTATCATGTGGAGTCTTTGACCACCAGTAGTGCTATGGAGCAATCTAGATTCTTGTTTTGTTTGTCTGTAGATGCAGATGATGGATAACATATTCCTGCCAATCGTGTCACGCCGTCAGTTTTTTTTAAGTGTTTACGAGGTTGGAAGTGAATTCATGATGTTTTGGGGGTTTTTTTTTAGGGCTAAAGGATACATAATGCTTTTTGGTGAGCAACATGTAAAGAGACAAACAGCTCCACAGGGTGGCTCTCAAGTGTCATATATGCAGAGGTTCTCTTACGCAGACAGGGATCATGATTTGATAACTGTACACGTTGCACTTTAGCACTGTATATGTGACATTGTTCATGGCGACATCTAGTGAGACATGGCAGATCTGCTTTTCCATTCTGTAGGATGCATGCAGGTTATGCAGTTATTTTTTTTCTGCAATCATATTAAGCCAAGTGTTTGCAAACGTAATTCTGGGTTTGTCACGTGTAAATAATAAGTCGACTGTATTTGATTCTTCTGTTTCCACTTTTAGTGAATCTGCAAATGTTTTTTTTATTTTTTCTATTTAGGTGTAATGAGAAAGTTTAGTGAATCGGATCATTTCTGCAGTAGATGATTTGCTCTTTCACACAACAGCACAATGTTGAGGGTCATTGTCTGGGTCTAGTTTACGTTGGACGTTGGCTGGATGTGAACTCTTTCACCTGCGAACCATGGCTATGTTCAGAGTTTTTCAGGGAGATATTTGCATTAGAGTGAGTCATGTACCAAGGGAGATTTTTTTTTTTGCATTTCCTGGTTGACAGCTGTCATCTACCCAATAAAGTAAAGCCAGTCTGAGAGCAAAAGCTCAACCAAATAATGCGTGTTCCAAAATTTCAGCCTTTAATACCCGTCACAGATTTACAGCATCTGCATCTACATGTTTTCCTGAGACAAACTGAGAGGCCCTTTATCCCATGCTTGCTGGACACAGCGCACTGTAACGTGTGCACAGGAGATTTTACAGTTTACTTCTGGATTCTGACACAAATACCACCAGCAACTCAAGAGTCCATTCATTTTCTTAAACATTTTGACTGATACTCATTCCTCCAGCATCATTTCCTGTATAGCTTCACCTTTAGGTGCCATTACCATAAGCTGTCAATAACATACTATTACTAAATCAGCACTGGTGCTGCAGGTAGCAGCTTGTGATGTCCTGGACACCTCAGCATGTGGACGTCTGCTTTAGGGTGAATAATAAAGAACTGACAGGCTGGTGGAATAACTGAAGTGTGGGCGTGTGTGTGTGTGTGTGTGTGTGTTTGAGTAAATGTCTCTTTATGTGTTTATCTCTGTGTTTTGGTGAGTGTGTAGAAGCCAGTCATTTTGACAGACATCTACTTTAGAAATAAACTTGGCAGTTTTCAAACTTCCTGTAACCTTTTTAAGTGTGAACGCTCAGACCTGCCAGTCAGCCAAACTTCACAACACAACAGAGCGAAATCGAAAAATAGAAAAAGTGAGACTTGGTTAGAGTCCAGTTCCTAAGTGTAAAAAGTCTCACTAATCGAGCGTTCTAGTATTTCTTTCTAATCTATTCCAACCTTCAGTCATTCGAACATGAGAAAATGTTTTGTTGGCATCCTGTCAGTCTGGTGTAGAGATAGCAGGGTGAGGAGAGGACTGCAAAAATGAGCAGTGTGGGGTGAATGTAGGAATGTTGACAAATGGAAAAGCTGAAGTGTTTATGAAATTCAAAAATAATAACTATCTGATGAACATGAATGGTAAGTCCCATGCTGCCAACCGGAGAGGCTGGTGTGATTCATCCCAGATGTCTCATGACAGCACGAAACAAATCAAAAAATGACTTTGTTAACGGTTTAATTGTACACTCTGCTTACAGGGGTGGACGGTTAATTTGCTCTCGGTGTAATCAATTTAACTGTAAATTGAAAATGCACAGACTTAATGACAGACTGTTTATTCTTTGGTATTTTGTTGTAAACTGACCTGTGGTGCTTAGGTAAAACTTTGCCTTCCAAACTGAAGAAAATTAAACATTTAAAGTGACTGGATTGGACTGTGATTGATTTGAATCAATGTAAAGTGAAACTAGTCAAACTTGCCATTATTCTTAATAAATCGATTAAAACATTGTTCAGATAGATTACAGGCTAACTAGAAGAATCTTGGACATAGTGACTGTTTTGTCATCCACATGTTTCCAATGGGGTGTTTGAAGCCCCAGTTTAAAGCTTTCTGTTGTTTTTCTCCATTAAAGGATCTAGATTATGCAAATTTGAAGGCAGCCATGGTGTGTTGTCCTGTAAAACAAGGCAAACATGCCCAAGAGAGATTATTTTAATTACTGAGTTATCTCTCAATTTTTATCAGTCAATCATTTATCCTGTACAAAGTTAGGAAGCAGCACAATTTCACAAGAGTCCAACATGACACATTCAAATTGCTTGTATCATCTCGCCAATGGCACAAAACTAAAAGATGCTGAGTTTCACACACACATACACAAACACACACACACAAAGTTATACAATAGGTGGTTGCACATGGGCGGAGATTGTAACCTGGCTCCAGGAAATCACTGTAAAACAGCAAACAATTATTTTTACATTTCAGGTTCATACAATTTGAACAAATGAGATATATTTGATGGTCAGATTTCGTAAGCTTTGGAAGGGGCTAGGCTAGCAGTTTTCCCTTGTTTCATTGTTTTTCGCTTGTTTTTATGCTAGGCTAAGCTAACTGGTTGCCGGCTCCAGCAACATATTTAGTGTACTGATGTGAAAATGACGTCAAACTTCTCATCTGACTTTCAGCAAAGAAAGCAAATAAGCATATTTCCCAAATATCAAATTATTGCTAATTTATCTATAATGTCATATCAAACCCTCCTCTATAATACTATGTTCATTTAGAGATTATTCCTTCTTTGACAAAAAATAAAGGTTTTGTATACATGATTAAAGGTTTTTCCAAGCCAGCCTCTAGGGGCCATTAGAGGAACTGCATAGTTACACACCTTTGCAGTTGCTTCAGCATTGAGCTGTGGTTGGTGGTGGGTTTGTGTAGTGAAGCACACACTATGTTCACTTCGACTTTTGAAGACTTCATTACCTGCTCCTCTTTTATCCCTCCGATTCGGAAGTTGGAAACCTTCCCACTTCCAAGATGAGTTATTGTTCCTTTCTTTTGTTTCCTATCTTCCATGTCCCCAATTATCCTCAGGTGACAGTATATTCACTGAACCCCGCTCCCTCCTTCTCACCCCCATAGGAGACTTGTTAAGTCTAAACTGGTTCCCAGAGAGACTTTCTCCTGAAAGACTGATCACAACCTCAATAAAGAGCTTCCACGGGCTTTATCTCTGTGCAGACGTCTTGCTGGCAGGAATGTGGCAGAGACATGTTTAATCTTGAAGTGAAAATGAAGCATGTCTCCTGCTCGCTGTCATTTTTTAATCGAAGGAGTGAGAAGAAGCCTCCATTTGAGTCTGGTCAAAGGAAATGGGATCACCACAGGGAGTTGAGGAGAAAGGGTAAGCTTTATTTATTCCATTCCATTATTTATGTCATCTAGCAGTAATTAACCATGCAGGGATTCAGTGACTGTGGGTCAACAGTTACTTTTCTTCTGCCTATTAACGGTGCTAAATCATGAATGAGGCTATATCGACATAAGAAGGCACTGAACTAAATTACACTATATATATTTCAATTTGGACCAAATTGGTGGTCCAGATTGAAATATCTCAGCAATTATTTGATGGATTGAAATTCACTGTCCCCAGAGGATGATGCTTACTGACTTTGGTGATCTCCTGACTTTTACTCTAGCGCCCCCATGAGGTTGACATTTCATCTTTTTAGTGATATATCTCAACAACTATTGGAAGGGTTGCTATGAAAGTTCATGTCCCAATCAGGATGAATTGTAATCACTTCACTTCATCCCCTGAGTTTTTCATTTAGCACCATCATCAGGTCAAAATTTGAATTTGTCCAATACTTGGATTCATGCAAAAACAAATTATATCCTTGTAAAAAACGAGCCAGTTACTTACGCATAGTTTTGTTTTGTTGTTAGGTGACATCTAGTGGCCGTGGTAAGTATGACAAGAGCAAATGGAAACATCTATGTTAAATATCCATTTAAACTAAGATGGTGAACATGGTAAACATCATTATCATTGTGAGCACGTTAGCATTTAGTTCAAAGCTTTACCGTCATTTTTTGTTATAAATTACAAAATATAATAAATACAACACAGAGGAAGGAATTATAGCCAGAGAGAGCGAAAGAGAGTGACGCAGATAAATCTGCTTAGCAGATAATCAGTGATCAAAATAAAGTGGTGGTAACAACCAATCTGCTTTATGCTTCCGTTCCAATTTGATCCTCACAGGAACACACTGACAGTGGCTTTTATTTCATATCCACTGTCAACAATTTGTTTGAGATAACTACCCCCCCTCCACCCCCCACTCCTGTCTCTCTAGTAGTAATTCTTTCAAATCCCCCTCAAGCAAATGCATTTCAATTTGTTTTATGTGGTCATTCAATTGACTTTGACATGAGCAGCAGCTAAAAAGAAAAGAATCTCCACTGAGACTTGTGCTTGTGTAGCGAGGCCCAAATTGAGTCGAACAGATGTGCAAATTACTCCCGTACATTTCCAGATTCCTCTATTGCCGCAGAGGGAAACAATGTTTTTGTGTCTTCTGAAATGGCAATTGTGACTTTATAAAACATTAACGTTGTACTCTAACAGAATGTAAATATAAATTTGACAGGTATCATCTGGGAAACTTTATGCAGAGTCGTTTGTTAAAAAAGAAATAGTGCTGGTGCAACTGCAGTCTTCTATATTGGACAACTGGCGCAGGTTTTCATCAGCCAAAGCGTTCTTCATGACTCAGTGTGTCTATATACCAGTGTCCTGTTGACTTAAGTTAAATAAGTAATCAAAGATACGTAATTTAAAAAAAAATAAGTTTAAGAAGAAAGATATAATTTACATACAGTATACTTCATTATGTCTCATTAGTGTTTAATTTGTCCAACTTATTCTGTTTTATTATCTATTTATTTTTTCTCTTTTTACATGATTATTTTCCTTTGATTTGGTGAGCTCTTCTGTTCCTATTTTGTTTGTTTCCTTTTTTTCATTTATTTTCTTTGTATTTTACTCAGTCTTTATGGTCTGTGGCTTATTGGCCTTTTCAGGCACATCTTTTTTATTTCTATTGTCTAGTTTTATGGTGTTGTATACGTGTACAATAAAATTAAGCTGTTGTATATCCAACGACCAGTCTATAGTGAAATAAAATCTGTTTCCTCTGGGCCTCTTAAAATAATCTATTACAAAAAGTTATTCAGTCCACAAAGTCTTATTTTCTTAGTTCCAGTGCAGTAGAATATTTTAACTGTTTATATTTTAAGTGTTTTCGGCATTTTCTCAGATAAAGTTTCATTTTTCTTGATTTGATTAGAGTGAAATGGTCTCACTGCACGTTTGAGGATGGAATTATCAACGGATATGACTTGATAAACTGGAGATTTTTGCAGTGTAAAGTTGATTAATTGCACATTTACAGTACACTTCTAAATGAGTGTTCATGAGTTGGCAGTTTCTTTGTCTCTAAGGTCAGTCTATATATGACTTTGATAAGGTGTCTGACCCAAAACTGTTCCGAATCCAGACAAGACAAGATTTATTTTGTACTAGAGATCTCCCCAATGTGACTGTATATTACAAAATCCTACATCAAGCCACAGTGAGGCAGACAGATTCTACCTACTGCACAGCAATATTTAACCTTCTTTACATGTCACCACTTCATCCATTTGACATTCAGAATGTCAATGTGGAAATATAAAGAGCACAGAAAGGGGTGGGGGGTGGGGGGGGGGGGCGGGGGGTAGGGGTGGGGGCTGGGTGTGATGAAAAGCACGGCAGACAGAAAATGCCAAATATTGATGGAGTCATACCTGCTGTGTCTGGCCATCATGACGGATCAGTGCGATGTATGGAACATGCCTGAGACACAGACAATAAATCGATGATTTTAACCTCTGTGCACTGTGCCAGTTTAGTTGTATAAAAATATAATTTCTTGGTTGCTGTGCATGACAGCAGAGGGGATGGGAAACAGTTGGTGGAAGCTTCAGCCGATGTAGAATAGGTTGCTGTTTTGTAAATTCATGTTTTAGATTTCAGGATTTTAACTTAAAATTCTTGTTACGATGCACAATTAAATCATAAGAGCATCATGTATCATTAGAAGATTAGTTAATTGTTTCTTCCTGTTTAAAGAACAAAAGATTGGAGTTTACATCAGTGCCACAACAAGTTTCAGATTGTTTTTGTGGCAGTGTAATCTAAATTGTAGCTTCTGTACATCAAAAACACAGCAATATTCCACACAGAAGCACTATGTATAAGCACTATTATTTTACGGATAAACAAATAATAGCATACAATCCTAAGAATTGATAACCTGAAGGGTTTTTTGATATTTGTTTTGTTTTTTTTCTTCAATGCAGAGAAGAGAATGGGAAGTCACAGTTAAAATAGCAGGCGGAGAATACTGATCTGTGAATGTGTAAAGGAGCTCAGCACGCTGCAGTGAACATGTGAAAACCTCCTAAATTGAAGGTAATGGTTTTTTATCTACTAAATAAATTCCACAAGTCTGTCGTCCATGAACCCTGAAACACTGGAAGTCTATGGTACAGTACTTTAAAATGACAACAGGTAGACAAAATGCAACATCATTATTATACGCAGAAAAGATCACGTCAAGAATAAATACAAATAATATGAATAGATGTTAAGCGTTCAAATACACCGATGTGGATCACTAGCCGTTTTAATCGTGTCAATTTGTTGTATATCTTTAATTTAATGTGGAAATTCAAGCATGAACACATGATTAAACACATTTAAAGAAAATATATATTTGTATTTTGTGGTATTAGAAAAGTCAAGAAGAAATCTAACTGAACACTACTGAGTAGTACACAGTAAAAAAAAAATCTTGCCAATTTTAGGCCCTACAACTTTGACCTGTTACATGCCCACCATCCACTATTGAAGGTCTGAGTGATTCCAAAGCCTGCTGTTCCCTTCACGCCCTGCAGGTGCCCTCAGTGTTTTCTGCCTCACATCATCGCCTGCATCTCGTAGGAACTCACCTGTTATCAGTTAACTCATAGACTCGTCAGTACACAAGCCTGCGCACTTTCTTTCTTCATTGTGTCTCAGCATTGCAGCCTTCTGCTTCACTCCCGCCTGACTTGTTGTTACCCATTAAATGTCTTTTTGACCTGCCTCTTACAGAAACCTCCTTTTGATCACCTTCTTTATCATCTACCTGAAACTGAAGAACTATGAAAAAACATCTTGACTCCAGCAGTGTCCCCTTGACTCTTCTAAGCTCTTCTAAGAGCATCTGAACAATAACTTCTTCTCACTGTCACCTGAAAAGGGCCTAACAGAGAATAAAGTATTCAGTTCAAGCACATCAAGGTATCCCCATAAGTGATCTCAAGCGAACACTGTCAGAGGAATCACACTATGTGATGTTTCACCACTACTCCAGCCGCGGGTGTTTATCCAAAAGCCCCGATTCTTATGAAGTTTATAATATAACTTCAACTTGGAGTCATTTCCTCTCAGTCTCTCTGACTGGACCGGTGAATCCAATCAGCTTTATTAGTACTGTGCTGGGGAAATAGCTATTTATGGGTTGCCCGACAACTTGTGGAGCATTCGGGCTTGACGCAAAACTCTTGATGGTTTCATTTTTGGCGTGCTGAGCGAGCCATGAGGGAAAATGAATAAGAGAGTAAGGGAAAAGGACAGGACAACCTGTGGACCAGGTGAAGAACCAGGAATGGGTGAAGCGATGATTAGGGGAGTGAGAAAGGAGTGAAAAGGGAGGAGGAGGAGTGGAGAACAGGTGAGAAGAGGACTGAAAGGGACAGAGGAGGAAGTCTCCTCCTAGCAATTGCAGAACTTACAAATAGCTCCTTCAATGCTCTGAGGTTAGATTTCAACTTTCTTGTATGAAAACCTCATTCTGACCTACTTCCTAAACTGAAACAACCTTCAGTAATTTGTTGGAATAATGTTACACAGATTTACCCAAATATACTGCTCATCTACAAAAAGTAGTGTTAAGTGAACCGGGTATAGACAAATACAATCCTGACCTGTCTTCATTCATCTTCTAAGTCATGTAGAATCAATGCTTTAATAAATCCCAAATGATTGGATTTAATTGTGTGGTGTACTTTTTCTTCTTTGAAGGAACATTTCAGTTGAGATTGAAAGTTCAGCAATTGTAGGCAGATGAAGATGCAGCCTTTGCAGTTGAAAACAAATGAGAACATGGAAACAGAACCGTCTGATGTACCCAAATTTTCCTTCTTCAGGTCTCTGCCTGCTTTCATCAGACTACCGCAGAGAGAGACGTCGGGGGCAGGAAACATGGAAGGAAGGAAAGAAAATCAAGTGAAATAGAGCAAAAGCAGCATGAGAGAGAAATAAAGCAAAAGCCTGATGGAGACAGGAGAAGTAAGATGGCGCAGTTGAGAAAAAAGAGGGCGAACCAAATAGGGGGAGAAGGTGAAGGAAAGGAAGAGAAATGAGAGAGAAAGAGATGAATCATTTGAAGTCATAAATATGAGCCAGACGGGCTGAACGCCATGAACATTTTTGATTTTTCTCCAATTCCACCCGTCAATCTCGCTGTCTTTTTTTTCTTTTTTTCTGGGATTGTTCAGCTGTAGGTGGCTCCCTGCTTTGTTGAGACAATCGACGCTCACTCTCTGTCACAGCTTGATTTGTACGCTTTTTAGCCCACTGTGCATGTGTGTATGTGTGTGTGTGTGTGTGTGTGTGTGTGTGTGTGTGTGTGTGTGTGTGTGTGTGTGTGTGTGTGTGTGTGTGTGCGCCTATTGGTGGCGAATCTCCTCTGGAGCTCCTGAACACATCACTGACTTTTTAAGTGCGTCAGTTTAACTCCCTGAAAAAACCTGGCTCTCATAAGTGACAGCAGAATCTGAGTGTGAGTTTAAAGTGAGACACTGATTGGTTCAAATGTGTTGGAGAAGGCAGTCATGCAGTTTTCCTTTCTCACATGCTGGGATTAGTTCTATGAAAAATAGTAAAATGGAGTGGGATGCATTTTAGCAGTTTTGCTAGCCAAGGAATAAAACCTTCACTCTCTTCAAATCTGTATATGTGTGTGTCATTGTGCAGTGAATAATACAGGAAATCTATGCATGCTTCAGGACCTGTACTTGCATATATGTTAACTTAGGTAAAGGTAGATTATCGGTTACTCAAGGCAATTTTATACTGCGAAACTCCCAACAAATAACACATTGTGTTCACACTTGGAGCCTTTTGAATAGTAACTGAAAAATGACAGGTGTCAGATTCAGGGACGTCCTGGTGGCTCACCTGGTAGAGCGCATGCTATTACCATACCATTTAGGCTCAGTCATTAGGGGTTCGAATTCGACTCTGACCCTTTGCTGCATGTCATCCCCTCTCCTCCCTTCCCCAACTTTCCTCTCTCTCTCTCTCTCTCTCTCTCACTGCCCCTATAGTACTAAATAGTTTTAGGTGCCCGTATTTGCTCAAAACACAATTTTTATTATTTCAACATTGTCTGATATCATGAAATGAGCCAAAAATTCAGCAGAATTTCCTTTTGGATCAGTGCAGAAAACTGTAAAAAAAATAAATGAAAAAATAAATAAAAAATCTGCATATTCCATTTGGGCTTAAATATCATTAAACTAATTTACAGCACCATAAACAAGAGTAAACAAGTGCTGGAGTCGATGCCAAATCAAAATATCTGCAGAAAATGTCAAGGCTTAAAATCTTGAAAATGTTATCAGCATATGTATAGGCATATATAAAGCAGCATACAGGTACATGCAGTGCATTCAGAAAGGCTGCAATGTAACAAAATGTGAAAAAAGTGAAGGGGTCTCAATACTTTCTGAATGCACTGTATACAGGACTGTATACAGTACATGCACTGCTGTGTGGTACTGATCCATACACTGTTATTCCTTATCTGGTATCCTTATGATGTATATATGACTAATACTTGTAATGTTTGTGTTGCCTTTCCACTCGTTTGCTTAAACTGATCCATCAGCTAAAGTTAATTTGACAAAGCTGTTATATGTAGACTACAGCAGAATCAACAATTTAATGTTGCTGTTGCCAAGTGTGTCTGTGTCCATCTCGCCAGCTGCTTTGAGAACATTTCACACCTGGAATTTTAGAACAAGAGCATGATACCCTTCAAGTTTTGTCAAAATTGGATCAGTTGCTTCTGAGATATTGACAGACAGATACACCTGGATCCATCCATGGGAGACAGATGGAAACAGACAGACAGATGGATGGGTGGATGAATGAATGGCATGGGAGAAGACAAAAAACAAAGAGGTAAGGAAAGCAGTGTTAAAGAAGAAACTTTGAAAGTATAACTTTCTAAGCTGCCAGCTCCTTCACCATGGAAGAAGTTGAACAGCTACAGTTCCCTGGAGAGAAATATAGTTTTGTTAACAAAAGTTACCCAGAAAAGTAGTTCATGGTCCTTTTTAGAAATAATCACCAAAATTTGTATAAAAAAATGAATTCATCCCTGTGCAACATCACTAAAATCTTTCAATGATTCGAAATTGTGTCATCTTAAAATAATCGTATTGTGTATTTATAAGTTGAGGTATTGGGTATTTTAGGCTATTTACACAACAGACATGTTCCCACAGATAATCCAACGAAAGCCAGTCAACAGCAATCTGAATATAAAACAACAACAAAATTACAACTACAAATATGCTCCTAGATGTATTGTAGGATACTTGTGTGCACATAGGCCTACAACAAAAATCTGAAGAGAAACAGAACAGTGAATAACATTTCTGTTTCTTTACATACAGTGAGTAACATTCAAGATATGTTCTACTTATTAACCTACATAAAAAAAACTAAACACAAAGCAAAAGCAAGGAATTTCCTGAGCATAAATGTTGAAGAAAAAACACAAAAACAATCAACCCTCAAGATAGTCAAGATGACCTTCATTTCCCGAAAGTCCTATTGTGCTGCTGAGCAGTCAACACAAGTCTATGAATGTGCTCATTTCTCAGAGTGGAGACAATCATGTTGATTTTTCCCACGGTTTAGTCCATTGGCCCACATCTGCATCGACCTGTGTCCTTGATTGCAGTCAAATTCACAAACTGGGAGAACAATTAAACACAGAGAAAATAATTCATAATGCACACAAACCTATTTGAGGTATTGCTTTCCATTTGTTAGTCAGGGTCAGTGGATTACGCAGGGATAAAGGGTGTTTTCCTTAATGCATCTGTGTACACACACTTTCACATAACACGCACACACACACTTTCACATAACACGATTATTCCAGCCAAGTGTGGATCACTCTTTCTAATCATTTTGAAACTGCCAAACTGCTTTTGTCATTTTCTTTTTAAAAATTGTGTAGAGGGGGTCTTGTTGCCATGGACGATGTCTACCAAAAAGTGAACCTCCATAGCCTGGGAATGAAACTGGACACAGACTAGGACATGGATATTTGCAAAGGCTTTCTTTATCTCTTTGAAAACTAGATCATATTATATCATAACTATATTGCTTTTAACATTTAAACATCTTGCTTTGACAAATATGGTGAAAATTCTACACTATTAGCACTCTACTGCATATACGACAAATATAGCTAATGCACTCTATTAGCATTAGAGTATGTATGCAGTAAGTATGCAGAATATATTAGTGGCTATTAACACACTGGGTTAATATAGTGGGGTCTGTTTTAGTACAAGTGTTTTATTATGGTTTTAGTAAAACCTCTGCTGCTTTCCATCCCATAACCCCGTGCTTCTCTCTGTCTCGAGGGTGGGGGAAGCTCGCCACAGCAAGATTGGTTTTGACACTCCAGGTACCAAAAACCAGGATTACTGCACCACTGGTGCCTTACAGTTGCACACGTGAACATATCACACTACTGTTTGCGCTGGGAGCTTCTCTCTGAGCTCTTTTCAGTTTCCACCTTGGCTGTTGGGCTTCAAAATTCACTGACCCTCCTAAGGCTTGAACCCACATCATCAGAACCGTATGGGATCTCAAAAGCGCAGAGCTGAAGCATCTCTGTTTTTCAGACAGTAAGAAAAATACAATGGAGTTTCGAGGTCTTGTGTTCGATCCTCGGGAACGACAGTAAATGTTGAAGTCCAGCACCCAAAGTAAACACTCAATTCTATGGGTCAATAGTCTAACCAAACAGCTGATGGTGTTAGGGGTAAGGTTTGAGGTTTTGAGTTCGAGCCTTATGAAGCTCGCCCAACACCCAAAGTGAAAATTGAAAAGTGTAAGAGAGAAGCTCTCAGTGCGAAGTGGATTTGGTGGTGTGGTTGGATTGGTTGGATAAGTCGTCTGGTTCAAATCCTGCCCATTGTTGGTGCCTGGAAAACCTAAACCTCAGGACAGGTGCTTCAAGAGAGATAGAAACAGGGGTTTTCATGATGGGATGCCACGAATGGCTAACATTCTGCTGCAGCATGGAGAGGAAGAGACCCTGCAACGTGTCTCTGCACTACTGTGTGTGTGTGTGTGTGTGCGTGTGTGTGTGCACACGTGTTCATGCTATCCAACAATAGATCTCCCAGTTGTTACACTATGCACACACACACACACACACACACACAGGAAAACACCTTTATCTGGGTGGCTGGATTACACAGGGATAAGGCTTGACTCTTGATATTGACCCACTGACTAAACACACACACACACACACACACACACACACACACACACACACACACACACACACACACACTTTACATTTCCTCACACTGTGTACATGCACAAACACAAACTCAAATATAGCACAAGGTGTGTATTCGACACATACACAGACCATTTTTATCATTCAGTATGGGCACACATGTAAGTATCCTATTCCACTCTGGTCTTATCCGATCTACTCTGACCTTTGTTGTCTTTCACTATGCTGCTCTGAGTTGTTCTGAACCAGTCAAGCTGAAACTACAAAGCTATTACAGCAGTTGTTCCACTGAAATAACAGAGTGAATATTACTCCAGGCAAAACTTCATGATTATGTTCACTTTATCCACTATTTACTGCTTGTTGGAAAAAGTAATGATGCTTTGGTACATGTATGCAACATTTTGCCAAATAAACTTATTTGCTTTCTTGCCAAAGGTTGGATAAGAGAATGGATGCCACTCTTATGTCTGCACGGTCAGTAGAGGATTCAGCCAGCAGGCGGTTTGCCTTATCACAAAGCTCTAAAGCTCACTGATTACCATGTTATATCTTGTTTGTCTAAGCCGAATGAAAACTGGACTACAAAAACAACAATTTATGATTTTATGAGAGGTTTTATCTCAAACTAATTAAACAAACATAATATGTGTGTTCAGGCTGTTACAAATCACTGCTGGAAAAATAAATAGTTTTATCACCTGTGGTGATGCTGTGGTTAAGGTACACTAAGGCAGGTTAGGGGATGATTTTGGTCATGGTTAAAGTTAAAGTTAAGTTAAAGTTAAAGTCTGACATTTCTTTTGTTTCATCTATTCACAGTCTGCAGACTTTGTGCACCCATAACATCATAGTGCTAAGCTAAGCTAAGCTAAGCTCTAACAAGTCTCTTTACCAACATGTCAAACTGTTCCTTTAAAAGCAGTGCTGGCTCAGGCCAAGTTAACCTCACACAACTATGAGCTCTCCAGACCAGCCAATGAACACACCATTCCTAATTTTGCAACTTCGGATGGCCGAAGACATAGTAACATATCTGATAGTTCCTCCAAGGGTCACAACACTTCAGCAAGTAGAACCAGTCATTTCTGCCATGAAAACATCAAAGCATATTCACGTGTATGAATCTATGTCCTCGTGTATGCGTTAGTCTGCCTGTTACGGTATGTAGGTTCACACCATGGGCTTGTATCCACATTTGGTCGCATGCTGAGCCGAGGAGGATGTGCATATTTGCATGAAATTGAAGGGGAGGGAACAGCACCAATGAGAAACATAATTTTTCACACACTTGCTTTTGCTGGAATCAGCATGTAAAATGCAGATATGGCAAAAACTATATTACTCGCTGAGGCGTAGAATTTATATTAGCTTGCGATTTATGCTTTTTATGAAAATTTATATGTAGTGAATATACTTTCAACTTGTTATCTGTCCTCCTCTCTCTGGCTTTCCATTATTACTTGACTTATTTTGCTTTATGTATATGTGTGACACTGAATCAAATTAATTTCTGTAATGTGTAAATGGTTGCATTAAGTATTATTATTTAGACTTTTTTAGTTTTTAGAAATATTTTTAGAAGTTACCCTATTCTGTTTCCACGGAATAATTATCGTAAGATAAAAGGGAACTTTGGGAAATGCAGTGTACTTTTTTGCACACTGACATGCAGCCAGATTCATTCTTGGTTTTCCTTTTGCTACTTTCTGTGTCTCAATATGTTCTCTTTTTCTGTCCTTACAAACTCACACACACCCCTTCGCCTTCACCTTCTCCTCCAGAAACACACACAAACATCCCTGAAACACAGACAGACATATAAACTTTGTGTTCCTCTAGCAACCAAATACATTTAGTGCAGCTTTGAGGATCTTGTAAATTAGGCAGAGAAATCATTATTGGAAGTCTAAATATGGCAGCGATATTAATCTGCTTTATATAATACATTGCGGTCTCACTGTGGGAAGATCCTCACCTCAGCACCCCAAATGGGATTGTGGATCGATTGCATCTCCATCTAAGATATTAAAGAGGGCTACAGAACCAACACCTGGGAGGGTTTCTGTTGTCTCGATCAGCCTCTCCTGGGAACCAGGATCTCTTCATGGACCTCTAATATCTAGGATGATGCTAATAAGTGTGCTGCTGAAAGAAACTTATTAAAGGCTCAGCAAATACTTGACTAACAACTGCTCTGGTGGTGATTCAGGAGCTGTTTTTACAAGACGGCACCATTGCCACCACTAGCTTTTATGCTCTATTGCAAGATTTCAGTTTTGCAGACCAACCTCACTGATGAAGACAAGTCTGAGTAAATCCCAAACTGAATTATTGAATTCTTCAGAACAATTTCAAAGAGTAGCCAACAAACTGTCTCTCTGAAACCAAGCGTAATACACACTCTAAATAAGACACTCCCTCTCAGTAAGATCTACATGAGACGGGTAAAAGCCTTTGGATGCCGTAAATCACCATGGTAACAACTGAGAATGTACAGGTTTTAGCCCTTCAGGTTCTGAGGTTCAGATTAAACTAAAGAAAAAACTAAATGTTACTTAATTTGGTTGCAAACTCAGACTTGGTCCACATACCAGAGTTCAGACCAAGGTTAATTTCTGCCTTTATTACTTCAGGTTTATTTTCTGTTCATGCACCATGGCAACACTGTCCACTTCTATTTTGGTAAACGCAAAGAAGGTTTGACACTTCACTGTCATTATTTTACTTTGAATCGGTGACCGCATTAAAAACAGGGAGAAGTGGTCTTGCCTGAGTCTATATCAAATTATAATAAATAGTTATTTTCCGATTAAAACAGTTTTCATCAGAGAAGTTCCAAAACAACACATGCTTTTACTTGCATTTTGCACCGTGAATAGATGAATATCAGTGGACGTTTACAACATCCCGCCTATAAATGCTGCATTTGTGGTGTATAATGACGAATGATGTTACTTTACCACACCTCCACCTAAGACAACAGCTTTCATACTTCACCAAACATACTAATTTCTCTGAGAAAAGAACAGCAGATGTGTACAAACTCAAATTTAATCTTGGATGACTTCGACTCAGTTCTTGACTCTTGGACAAAACCTTAATATTTCCAGGCTGGACTTATCTTATAAGTTATCATGCTTGCCTTTCATGGTATTAACTCTATGTAGGTGCAAGAAACTTTTCTCCCATTAGAATTACAAAATTAGAGGAGTCTTTTCTGGTGGAAAAAAAGGTATGTCCAGTCATGAGTGCTTTCTGTTTGTCTGTTTCCTGCCTCTACCTGCCTCTCTCACACAGTCTACCTCACACAGTCTACTGTATCTCCTCGTCTTTTCCTCGATGACCTGCTGTGAATTTATCCTCACCCTCCTCTCGCTAGGATTATATTGAAGGCCATCCACTCTGTTCGGTCATCTGAAAACCAGGCAGGGGAATATCTTTAATTGGCCCAGAAATAGCCAAGGAGACTAGGCTGGATCTGGAGGGGCAAGAGACGGGGGAGGAGGGCTAGGAGGAGCGTGAAGGGAAGGTTTAAGGTCTTTCCAGGATTTTAATGTTTAACACTGATGTTCCCATGCCTGCGGGAGAGAGTGGGCTCTGTCTGTCTCGCTTGCACCTCTGGTGTCATTAATTATGTGTGTTATTAGTATTTAGGGATGTAGATGTGCATTACTAATATACCAGTCTCTCATTAATCACCGAATACACTAGTTTTACTGTTCCTAATTGAAATCATTATGAAAAGTGATATTTAGGGTTTTTTTCAAAGCACACTCATCTGATAAATTATATATATTTTTAATTGCCCTTCAGCAAGCAAAGAGAACCCAGTCATTAAACCTTCACTTGTTTTAGACTGTGTTTTGCTTTTTGATTTTTATTCAGTGTTAATTAGGCCTATCTAAATAATAAGAAGCAGTTAAAAAAAAACAAAGGCATTTCTTTGGCCTTGATTATTCAGGGAGTGTCATGATTTTTTATTATTGGATTTTGCACACAAAACAGCATGTGCCTTGTTGTAGTATTTCAGACTATTAAAGTTAAAACTGTTTAATGATTTATACTAGTGGATATTTAGGTGCTAAGGGTGAGTGGTCATTTAAACATCTGCCTCAGGGAAACTATTTACAACCACTGATAAAGATCACCCTATGGCCATGTGTAGGGGGGCAGCCGGAGGTAACAGAGGTAGATTAGTGGTAATTTATATGTATGCATTAACTGTCTTCCTTTGAGCGTGCTGAGCTTTAGGTGACATTTAAGGTCGGAGTCAGATGGGAAGGAGGAAGTCAGCAGAGCCAATCAGAAGACGACAAAACGCCCATGCACATTTCTTTGTTTGTACTTGTATAAATACACTGGATCAGGGAAAGTTAGGTTGTCAGACTGTGGACTGACCAACACTTGTTATTGGTTAGGAAAAGGCACATCTGATCCAGAATTCTGTAATTGTTCATTGCTTGCTGAAAAGATTCACTAAACAATTTGAACTAAATTCTTTGGTGTGGACATTCACTGGTCTTTTGAGTATTTTGAACACTGCACTCACCCTGTGGGGGTGAGAGTTTTTTTCTCTAAACAGCAAAAGCTCCTTCAGCCTCTTATGCTCACTTGAATTGATGCTCTTGTTGCCACATGACAAATTGGTACACTGCTCTGGTGAAGTGCTCTGCAGATAATACAGGAGTGAGAGTTCAAAATGATATTTAGTCACAGAAAACGAACCTTGAGCATCTTCTCTGTCAGAAAGTAAGCAGTAGAAAAGCGTGTTGTGTGTCTGTTCACGGCAACAAACTGTGGGCTGAGAGGATTAATTGCGTCACAGTGTTTAAGTGAAGACGACTAAAGAAGACAGTCAACATTGATGTCTGACATGACAAATTGATAATAGTGAACCCATGATGGAATGTCGTCTTCTGCTTTATGTGATATGTGCATATGCATGGGCTTTGGCCTTCTGCTTCATGTCCAGTATACATGTGCAACAGCCAAATACAAAGATAATAACACTATGCAAATACAAAAACTATGAAAAGCCAGAAATAATGTTTTTGACAT